>NC_045169.1:25972900-26002900 GCF_900700415.2 Clupea harengus | reverse complement strand
AGTTGTTGAGTCCTTCAATCTTTCATCAATAAAATTGCCTTTTTTCCTCTTCCCTAAACTTCTACTCTTTTCTGCGAGGAACAATAAAAGGCCTCTCCCTGCCATGGTTCACAAATGAACTTGTCCTCCTCTGGACTGAATCTTTCAGAACCTTTTTGAAACAGGGCAAAACCCAAATCCTAACCCTAACCCTAACCAACCTCCAAGCAGGTGCGCTCCTTGCAGCCATATTGGCACATGTTCCCTGCATCGAGGAGGTCCTGCAGAGCGACTGGAACCAAAAACAAAGACGTTAGTCCGAGTCATGGGGGGGGGGGCTGGTGAGTAGTGGAGGGTGTTCCTCTCACTGGACGTGCACATGGAAGAAGTGACAGGCACACCCAGGGCTCAGGACAAGAGGCTGTTTACACCACCACATGCAGTGGATTACAGGAGGGAGGACATACACACAGTCTAGTAGACTTCAGAGAAGTAGCCATCTTTGTGCTCTCAGATCATTTACAAAATGAAGACATGACTGTTTTAGCTCAACATGTCTGTTGTGCTCTGTCACATTCTCCACTTGCACCTCTCTCTCTCTCTCGCTCTCTTCCTCTCTCTCTCTCTCTCTCTCTCTTCCCCTCTCTCACTCTCTCTCTCTCTCTCTCACACACTCTCTCTCTCACTCTCTCACACGCTGTACAACACTGTTTTCATGTGTCTCTTCTTTTTTGCTTTCTGTTTTGCCCTTCTCTCTCTCTTCCTCTCTCTCTCTCTCTCCTCTCTCTCTCTCTCTCTCTTCCTCTCTCTCTCTCTCTTTCCCTCTCTAAACTTTGTTTCCTGCTCAGCCCCACAGAGACGCTGCCCATTGGTTGAGAGTTTATGTCCCTAATCCTCTGGCCTCAGTGCCAGAATGCAGTCACACCCACTGACTGGCTCTGATGTAGGCACAGAAACATTGCTCCCAGACTGTAACTAGTGTGTGTGTGTGTGTGTGTGTGTATGTGTGTGTGTGTGTGTGTGTGTGTGTGCACAGAAACATTGCTCCCAGACTGTAACTATTGTGTGTGTGTGTGTGTGTGTGTGTGTGTGTGTGTGTGTGTGTGTGTGTGTGTGTGTGCACAGAAACATTGCTCCCAGGCTGTAACTAGTGTGTGTTCACTGACGCTGTTGTTCTCTGTCCAACAAGCTTTTTCGGGCGCGGGCATCCAAACCATGAAACTAAAATGGAACCAAATACAAAAAGACACTCACAACCACTGAAGTAGAAAGGTATAAAAATTGATATGAATATTTCATAACATCTTTCAGAGGGTGACTTTCCTCTTCGCACTCCGCAATGAGGAGTGAATCCTGGAGTGGCAACGTGCCCACGAGCTCAGACTCGTCACGAAATGTCCCTCACGGTTACAAGCATGAGGAACATGGATGAAGATGTTCCTACTTTCTTATGTTTTGAGGAACTGCTACTTGTCTGAAGTGCTGTCAGGCCACATGAAATGTGAAATTAGGTGAAATAAGTGAAATGATTCCATGAAGAAAATCATCATATTATGGCAGCTAAATACACATGTTTTTAGTTGCTATCAGCTTGAGCTAATCAGCAAATCACGAGTCTAGGCTCCTGAAGCTATTCTAGGTGGGCTTCTGGGATGGTCAGGTTAATCTTTTACTCTGGGGCGTGGTAGTTCACTTGTGTTGTAGCCACAACAGTCGCCCTCACCCAAAGTAACTACAGTGTATAGGTAACCAGTAGTTTGAACCCCGCACACAGTAGCCCACAGAAGAAAAGCATATCATTACAATATGTCTGTGCTTGTTAAAGTGTAACAACCCAGTATTTGTTTTGTAAACCCTTAATGCACCTGGTGGTGCAGTTTTGGTAGTCTTGTAGTTCATATTTCACATGTAAAAAACATTTAGCCCAAACATTAAGCTCAGATGCGGGTCGACATATTTCAGGCTATGAAGAACAGTCTGCCGTTGCCTGTGCAACAAAGGGTTTGTTTATGCTTCACTAAGATCTCCTAGATGTTTTCATTAAATATATAAAAGTCTGTGACTGGCCAGGCAAGTTGCTTTTTCAGACAAGTGGAAACTCTCAATTGACAATGACACGTTGTACTAACTCACTTACAATTACGGTTAGTCAAAGTTAGTCAAAACTATTAACGTCAAAGTCAGTCAAAACTAAATTCTAAAATCTTGTTATTGGCCTGTTGCTCGCCTGTCAGGGCAAGAAGCCAACGGGCTGAAACAGCTGCCTGAGCAAGATAAGGAACATACGTCAATGATTCCTTTAAAATCAAACTTATGTACGCATCTTAATGGGCTATTTTCTCAAACCTTCCTTGAGACATTTAAGTCCGGGATTCTGTTCACAATAACGAACGCATTCATTATTAGGCTGCCATGCGCCTACGATTTCCTGGTCAAAGCCGAGAGTCGAAATGCGGTAGCGGTAGTCGAATAGAAAGTTTAACAAAAAGCCCGGAGAATATTTCCCAGATGTTTCCTGTCCAGAATTTAGCAGGAGATGTGGTCAGACTGTTGCATTTACAGTTTGGGTTACTATTTACCCCGCACAACAACCGCAAGCATACGAAGCGGACACATGCCGTTCTTGAGAAATGATCGGGGTGAAAAGTTAACACAGCCTACCTTTGGTGCTCCTCTTCAAGGTTGAAGAGAATAGAGAGAGAGGGGTTGGGAATTTTGGCCGTTTATGTGCATCAGACTCCCCGTAGCCTACTGTAACACACTCGCACACTGAAAAAGCACAAGCGATGAACTGGCACGCCTCTGCGTTAACGCCCCATCGCATTCCCCAGTCACCTCGGGCGAGTCAGTACAGTGTGCCATGCGTGCACTGTACACGCAGTATGTGCAGTCATTACAAACGTGGAGAGTATGGCTAATTAGAATGCGAAATTGTTGCGCTATTAATTCAACACATCTTCGTGTGTGGATAAAGCAAGTGGGAGGTTTACATTGTCCTGTTTACAGTAAGGGCCTATTATTGAGCAACTTGATTTGCACGTTGTTGAAGTAAGGCCTGTTGACCCAACACTGCCCCCTGGTGGCACAGAGACGAGATGTCAGAGGGCGTGTCGTGTTGTAAGCCCACTGACAGGCAGGCTTGCTTAAACACTCAAACTATTTGCATGCGCGCCATGTCAGCCAATCATAGCTAAACAGAACTCGTCAAAACTAAACATAAACAAAATGCCCATACATCTTGCCGAGCAGCCTCTCCCTCTCTCTCTTCATCTCCTTCTATATCATATTATGCTAATACTGATACTTGATTGAATGATCATATTACCAACTGCTAATTGTTTACCTAAATGTATCTCTTTATTTGTTTATCAAATTGATGTTTACTAACCAAATGTTCCCTCTCCTACAGCGTGACCTTTGCCTGCCAAAGCTGGTGGCTGTTCCTCATCCCCATCTGTGTCCCTTAAGTACACGTAATGGCAGCTGAACTTTACCCACACACTCACTTTATCTCTTTTCCCCCTCCTAGCCTAAACTATCTTCACTGTGTGATGCTGCTGTAGTCTCTCCACCCGATATACATGCAGAAACCCTCGACCTACACCTACCCACCCCCACCACACTGGCATGCACTTATTCTACCCCATACTCTGTGATAGAATTGTCCTGCAATGTCAACAATTGCCACCACCGACATAGTTTTCTGTTCCATTACTCTACTTACCCTTGTAATAGTCACCTTACGTGCACACTGTATACCCACTAAGCTGTTCTACAATACTTGAATGCTGCATATATATATATACCACGTTATGTTTGTATGTATTGTGTACATTTACCACATGTATGCTTGCAAGCTCATCCTGATATGTGTATGATTTCATCTGCCATGATTCTGAAGTTTTTCCTTGCCCCTGTCGCCATTGTGCTTGCTCTAAGGGGGTTCAGGCTCTGGGCTCTGTAAAGTGTGTGTGTGTGTGTGTGTGTGTGTGTGTGTGTGTGTGTGTGTGTGTGTGTGTGTGTGTGTGTGTGTGTGTGTGTGTGTGTGTGTGTGTGTGTGTGTGTGTGTGTGTGTGTGTGTGTGTGTGCTTGCTCTAAGGGGGTTCAGGCTCTGGGCTCTGTAAAGCGCCTTGAGACAATTTTGTTGTTTTGGCGCTATATAAATAATAATGAATTTAAATGAATTAGATGTTACAGTTTTTTTATTGAGAAAGATGATTCCTCTTTCACAGAGTGTCTATCTGACTATCTGTCTTCACACATATCTAACTCCACACATGAATGGCCGACAGTTGGACAAGAATAATGCTTAGTCTATTTCAGATCACACTGGAATGCACTGAGGAGAAGGATAGCAAGGGTCAGGATGTGGTTTAAGACACCCTTAAGTGGATCACTTTTATTTATCAGGAGGATAACCGATACAATAAGATAACCTTTACGCCTTACTCACTAACCTGGCAACTGAATATGCTTCCATGCGATTGTCTCTGGTCAATGTGCCTTTACAAAACCCAGCACTGCTTTAACTCATTGGCTAGTGTAGTACAATTAAAGATTGGCAGTCAATATAGATTCCAGTACAGTAGGTGGCGATAGAGCGTTTTCAATTTACGTTCAAGAAGAAGGAGAGAGAGAGAATCAAAAACTTCCCGTGAGCCTCTTTACACCGACTAGTGTGCGTTGTTTGTGGTGTGACTGAATGAACTAAAGTTAAAATGGCTAGCGACGGACCACCAGGAACCGACGTCAACCCGTTCGACCTGGGTGGTGCTGTGGTGTCCCTGAACACATGGAGCGTCCCCGAGCTGCAAGCGAAACTGGCCGAGATCGGTGCGCCAATAATGGGTGAGAATTGAATGAGTCTTTCTTCTGTGCGCGGCGCAAGTATCCGGCTACATAGCTAGCTTGCTAGGTCAACTTCAGGCTTCTTCCCTGGTCACATCTTAGGCCTTGTCAAATTAAACTCTAGTTAGCTACCTACCTGGTTAACTATATGTTTGAGAAATTATCACAAACAGGGACGTTTAATCTATTTTACCATCGATGGTCAGATAAGCAACAGGACTTTCGGAAAACTTAGCAAATCGTTTCGCTAGCTGACGTTTAGCTTACTAGCCAACGAAATGAATACGACGAGAATTAGCTGTTGCCTAAGTTAACTAGCTGGATACATGTTGTATATTGGTGGTCCCGTTTGACTGCTTGGTTGCATTATTGCGCCGGCATAATTATTTTTTTTCAGGTGAGATTTGCATGCAGTTGGTGCATCGAGCATTGTGATCTGCGTCAAGGAAGCACAGTGTACTAAATTACCTATTTGGCAACTAAAAGTTTAATTCGAGTAATGATAACACAGTTAAAAGCTAGTCGAGACTTCCGATGTAAACACAGTCTAACGCTAAAGTCAGCCAGCTTGTTGTCGCCCAGACCAAGATGAATCCAATAGGATCAGTAGGATTAGAGGCTGTATGCTATTGCTTCACGGCTGTGTTTATCACTGATGTTATGTGTGCGCCTGTTGCGTTAATCGGCAGACGCTAACAGTAATGTCCTATTCTCCTCAGGGCCGAGAGATGACTTAATTGACCGACTGAAAGGATACATGATGCAGGTAATGTTGAGATTCGCTGTCTATACAAAGTCATTGTTGAGAATATATGAAATTACACCTTTTACATTGAATGTTTGGGTCACCCACAGAGTTATTATGAAAGCTTAATAAGTTACGATAAATAGTAGTTGATCTTCGAAAATATAGTCCAATGTGTTTTCTTTCTCTCTCTCTCTCTCCGTATGGGTGTGCATTTGGTTGAATGTCTTCTCTGTAGACGGGCATGATTCTGAACAAACCCAACATGCCAGGTGGAGATGACAAGTCAATGACACAGGTGAGGGGTTTATCTGGTTACTGTTGTCTCACTAATGATTTAAAGTTAGTTATGATCTCGCAGGAGATTTAAAATCAGTAGTGATCTCTCAGGAGATTTAAAATCAGTAGTGATCTCACAGGAGATTTACAGTCAGTAGTGATCTATCAGGAGATTTACAGTCAGTAGTGATCTTGCAGGAGATTTAAAATCAGTAGTGATCTCTCAGGAGATTTACAGTCAGTAGTGATCTATCAGGAGATTTACAGTCAGTAGTGATCTTGCAGGAGATTTAAAATCAGTAGTGATCTCTCAGGAGATTTACAGTCAGTAGTGATCTCTCTGAAGAGGTAACGCCGTCTCCCAGACCACCTTTGTTGGTGATTGTCTCTTGCTCATCCTCACTACCACAACACCCAGAAACAGTCTTGCTTATTCTTATTCGAGAATATTAATATAGCCGCCATTTCACCAAAGGTTGTTGATATGTGAACTCAACAGCGACTCTCCTCCCTCCCATGATGCTCCTGAAGCACTGTGTTGATTGGTTGGGATTCCGCGTTGATTGGCTGGTGTCAGAGCCACTACATTTGTTTCCCATTTTCAAAGCCAGGGCTGTGTACGGATACAGAGTTTGTTTACTTCAGCGCTGTGTACGAACACTGAGTTTGTTTACTTCAGCGCAATCACTGAACAGACAGCTAGAGTGCCATGAGGAACAGAGAATCACAGACCTCACCTTTAATATAATGTATACTAAATACTGAAGAATCACAGACTTCTCCTTTAATATAATGTATACTATATACTGAAGAATCAAAGACTCTACCTTTAATATAATGTATATTAAATACTGAAGAATCACAGACTGCACCTTCAATATAATGTATACTAAATACTGAAGAATCACAGACTCCCCTTTAATATAATGTATATTAAATACTGAAGAACTGTTAAGTTGAAGAAGGCAAAGAAATATGTGTGTAAGTCATATAGAGGGTGCACCCCCCCAACCATCATCATCATCATCATCATCATCATCATCCACCCATCCTAAAAAGTAGAGGAGAATTATTACTTGTAAACTAAATTAGCAGTGGATGGGTCCATTGCTGGGTGTTAATATGTGCTGACACAGTCTTCACTCTTCTCCCCACAGATGCCAGGTATCCCGCCCCTCCCCCCGATCCCCCCGATGCCGCTCCCCCCGGGCATGGGCATGCTGCAGGCCATGAGCATGATGGGCGCACCCCCTCCCCCTGGCATGCACATGGGCATGGAGCCGCCCGGCCTGTCTCCGGACCCACTCAAGATGGCACAGCAGCGGGCAGCCATGGTGCGTGTGTCTGTCTGTCTGTCTGTCTATCTGTCTGTGTCTTTCTGTGTGTGTGTGCGCGTACGTCTGTCTGTCTGCCTGTGTGTGTGTACGTCTGTCTGTTAGGGGTGGGCGTTATGACCAAAATCTTCTATCACGGTATTTGTAATTTTATATCACGGTTACGGTATATATCACGGTTTATTATGCGTAGGGTGACCAGATTTGGGTTTTTGAAAAAGAGGACACTTCAGCGGTGGTGAAATGTGTCCACAGACATTCATTTATTGACCCTTAAGAACACTAAGGTGCAGAAACAATACTGTCTCAATAGGCTATTGGCCTAAGCAATAGTGGCCAGTATCCATTGAATCTTTAAATAGTAAAATTAAAGCAAAGTGTATGTAAAAAAAAGAAAAAGGGAAAATCTTTCTGTGGCATTTAGTGCAGTGCTTATGTTTCAGTGGTTCTTTAATGTACTTTCAGAAGATAACTCAAGTGTAAAAACGTTATTTTCAATGTGTGTCCATATAACCCTAACGCAATAATGATGAGATATTTTCTTTATATAGCCACTAGTGCTGTCAGTTTAACACGTTATTAACGGCGTTAACGCAAACTCATTTTAACACCGTTGATTATTTTTTTTTATTATTATTTTTTTTTTTTTAGATTAACGTTCTTTTTGGGTTTTGCAAACTGTGTAGTAGGCTAACGTTACGGTTTGAGTGAATGGTGAGCGCGATACGGCCAAATGGATGATAAAAAGCTTCTGAATGGAAAGTTTACTTTTAAAAGTTGTGTTGTGCAAAAGAAGCGAGCTTCACTGTTGTCTGAAAATGTCAACAGGCAGCTGGCTGAAAGCAAAGAAGTAGTAGGCTTACCTTTTATTGGTAACATAACTGTTATGGTTCATTGTTTATGAAATAAGAGGCGTGACTGCTATGTTCCCAGCAAACTTGAAAAAAAGAAAATATTAAGCCATGGTTTAACTGCACTATAGGCTGAGTCCTTGTTTACCTGAAATGTGCACTTTATAATTTTATTTTGTACCGCCCTGTTTGGCAATGTTGGTTTTCAATCAAATAAAACATTTGCTTAAAGCAAGCAAATCCACTTTTCCATGTTGATAAGGGCATTAAAATAAAAATAAAATGATGGAAAAAATAAGGGACATTTACAAATTTGCGATTAATCGCGATTCATTTTGAGTTAACTATGACATAAATGCGATTAATCGCGATTAAATATTTTAATCGTTTGACAGCACTAATAGCCACATATTAAAATAAGAAAATTAAGAAGTTGGCCATTACACATAGACATATACATAGACGCTCCATCGACCGCCTCAGCCCGTTGCTGCGACGTGCTAAGGTGATGACGAGGTGATGACTGGCCTGTAAACAGACGCAAGTAAATGATGGAGCTGCGGTTTCTCTGGATAAAAAGCACTATAGCTTTTATATTTCTCAACCGATTTCACTGAGTAGTTTTTATATTCAAGAGTTTATGATCTACGTGGAGTACCAAAAAAGGTTTGTCTCCATGTTACTTAGAATCTCGTTGGTTTGGCCGTAATCGCCGTTGACATACATACATACATTTATATGTCTATGATAATCGCTGCTAGACGCTCACTGTTCTTGTGCTCTCACAGCTCATTCACTTTGAAATACTGAAAAGAAATCTAAACTATCGAAATAGTGCATCTTTAACTACTGAAGAGAATCTGCAAATAAATGCCTACACTAGACACTTTTCAGTCCATATTTTTCAGTATATTGAATCTTTCCCAACAGTCGAGGATTACTCAACAAGTAGGCATGACAGCCCTTGCAGGTTATGTGCTTAAAAATTGTACTGGGTAGCGTATTATACGGCTCTTCAGAATGTTCAAAAAAGTTCAGTTGATTTGAATGGGCCACCCCAACGTTCGCAGGTCTGTAATTTCTTTATTTTCACTGCTGCGAAAATGTAATGACCGCGCTGACCATCTTTCATATCATTCCGCAAGTAGTCCGGTCATTTAACGTAACGGGAAGTAATGGGTTGCTACGCAACACCTGAAACTTTAGAGTTCTATTTGCCTGAAGAACTATTTTTTCTCAGCAGAAATCATAAAACGGCAACAAAATCGTTAGAGGTATTTTTGGAGGAATGTCTATCGTTTTGGCGAGTTACTGTATAATAAGAGGGATGCTGTATAGTTCGGTCATTATCTAAAAATAAATCGATTGGATTTCAAAATAAGAGTATACCGTGGTTGAAACGGTATGGCCAAATCTCTCCCGGTAGACACATTTCTACCGTTGCACGGTATATACCGTCATACCGCCCAGCCCTACTGTCTGTCTGTGTGTGTGTGTGTGTGTGTGTGTACGTCTGTCTGTGTGTGTGTGTGTTTGTGTACGTCTGTCTGTGTGTGTGTGTGTGTGTGTGTGTGTGTGTGTACGTCTGTCTGTCTGTCTGTGTGTGTGTGTACGTCTGTGTGTGTGCGTGCGCCTGTGTGTCTGTCTGTGTGTCTGTCTGTGTGTGTGTACGTCTGTCTGTGTGTCTGTCTGTGTGTGTGTGTCTGTGTGTGCGTGTGTCTGTCTGTGTGTGTGTGTACGTCTGTCTGTCTGTGTGTGTGTGTGTGTGTGTGTGTGTGTGTGTGTGTGTGTACGTCTGTGAATACATCTGCGAATATGTGGAAGTATGGCAGTTACCTTAAGGGCTCCATGTTAAAGGCCATCAAAGTTTGGTCAAGCACTGTATGCATGGCTAGGTTACAGTGGCACAGTGTGAATCAACAATATTGTATCTATATGAACACCTTGTGCACGTGTACACAAACAGTTAACAAATCAGTCAGATATTGTGAGACAATGTGTGTCTGTGCTAAACTTGACAGTGTTTGGGAAGAGGGCTTAAAGTTATATCCGTGTGTGTGTGTGTGTGTGTGTGTGTGTGTGTGTGTGTGTGTGTGTGTGTGTGTGTGTTTTTAATTTCATTTTGTTTTGTATCACAGGGTGAGTCTCGGGTCATGGAGGAGCAGATGAAGGAGCAGGAGCTTCTGGAACAGCAGAAGAGGGTGAGACTGTGGTCCATATACTCCCCTAATGAGCCTTGGCTCTTCTAGACTGTAGTCCATACTCCACTAATGAGCCATGACTCTTCTAGACTGTAGTCCATACTCCCCTAATGAGCCTTGGCTCTTCTAGACTGTAGTCCATACTCCACTAATGAGCCATGACTCTTCTAGACTGTAGTCCATACTCCACTAATGAGCCATGGCTCTTCTAGACTGTAGTCCATACTCCCCTAATGAGCCATGGCTCTTCTAGACTGTAGTCCATACTCCACTAATGAGCCATGGCTCTTCTAGACTGTAGTCCATCACTAATGAGCCATGGCTCTTCTAGACTGTACTCCGCTAATGAGCCATGGCTCTTCTAGACTGTACTCCGCTAATGAGCCATGGCTCTTCTAGACTGTAGTCCATCACTAATGAGCCATGGCTCTTCTAGACTGTAGTCCCCTAATGAGCCATGGCTCTTCCATACTCCACTAATGAGCCATGGCTCTTCTAGACTGTAGTCCATACTCCACTAATGAGCCATGGCTCTTCCATACTCCACTAATGAGCCATCGACGCCAAGGCGCAGTACAGTCATGACCTGTCAGTCTTTTGATTGTGTTCATGTGTGTAAACTGCCTTTGATCTACCATTAGGTGAATACAAATGGATTTGTTAAATGCATTGCATACTAACGTGAAAGGGGACCTTTTAACCTGGGTCCTATTTTGTCTGTTTACCTCAATTACTGGGGGAAAAATGACTTTCTTGTCATTAGTTTGCCTTTCTATTCGTCCGGTCTGGTCTGGAAGAACTAATGACAGCAGAAAGAGTCCATTTCTACAGTTTCTTGACAGTTGTGAAGGTAAACAGACACAGGTCTACCTCTGCAGAGAGAGATTGTAACATTACGAGCCTGTGGCACAACCAAGCTGTTTACCTTGACGCTTGCCCCACAGGATTACAGCGCATTGCCTTCTTGCCCCATAGCATTACAGCGCATTGCCTTCTTGCCCCATAGGATTACAGCGCATTGCCTTCTTGCCCCATAGGATCACATCACATAGCCTTCTTGCCCCACAGGATCACATCACATAGCCTTCTTGCCCCACAGGATCACATCACATAGCCTTCTTGCCCCACAGGATCACATCACATAGCCTTCTTGCCCCACAGGATTACAGCACATAGCCTTCTTGCCCCATGGGATCACATCACATAGCCTTTTTGCGGTAGCCAGTTATATTGTTCTAACTCAATACTGGGCCGAGTTCGATCGTTTTTGTCGCTAGTAAAAAATTGGACCCAAAAAGATGGGAAAATTGGGCCCAGGTTAAAAAAATACTGTAGTTTCCCTTTTAAGAATAAAAAAACAAATTGCATGTTCAGTCTGTCTCCTCCCTTCACTGTCACTTATCCTCTCTCTCTCCCCCCCCCCCCTCCAGGCTGCAGTGCTGTTGGAGCAGGAGAGGCAGCAGGAGATGGTGGTGAAGCTCCAGCAGGGTCCCCCCGGCGTGCGGATGATGCCAGACTCCAGCCCCCGAGCCACCCTCATCCCCATGTCCAGCCTGCCCCCCATGAGAGGTGACCCCCCTGCCCCCCCCAATCAATAATCAATCAGTCAATCATGTTTCTGTGTGATTCCTCAATATTCACACGCAATGCTTGCAAACAGAATCTACGCTAACGTGTGTATGAGTGAGGTTTTGATGGACTAGTCATGTGTGAAAGTAAGTGTTCATAAGGGAATCCTTTATGGCTGCTGTTGCAGTACAGGTTACCCGATGGATCATGATTTAAACCCTGTGAGTGAGTTTGTACTGATGTGTGCGGATACAGTATTCTGACTCCCGAGTCCTGTCTTCTTGGTAGCTATGACGACGAGTGGCCCGCCCCCCCCTGGCGTTTCCATGATGTCCATGTCCAGCCAGAAGCAGCGTATGCCCCCCCCACCTGGAGAAGATGGCAGAGAGGTACTGATCTGTCAACTAGTTCTCTCATACACTTTCATTAAGCCTCCCAGCAGTTGATTAATATGAACTGACCACTGATCAGTGTTTAATAACGACTGCATCCCTGATCAGTGTTCAATAACGACTGCATCCCTGATCAGTGTTCAGGAACAACTGCATCCCTGCTGAATTAGCAGAACAGTCCTTCCTCCGTCTTAAGTAATAGTGACGTATTACTCATTCTCTATCCAACCATGTCTCTTACTCTACATCTGTCTCTCTCTCTCTCTGTCTTGCTCTCTGTCTCTCTCTCTCTCTCTCTCTCTCTCTCTCTCTCTGGTGTTCCAGTCTTGGCAGGGTGAAGATGTGGGTATCGGGCCTAAGATCCCTCAGGCGCTGGAGAAGATCCTGCAGCTGAAGGAGATCAGACAGGAGCAGCTCAACACTGTCCCCCCAGGTCAGGAGTACACACTGCCCTGCGCCTAGTTCCCCCGAACACACACCACGATTGGGAATACAATGACCAAAATCTGAATCTGTGTGTTTGTGTGTGTGTGTGATTCTGTACAGCGGAAGACGAAAACGAGGCTCTAGACGCAGAACTGAACAGCTCCCTTGCCCTGTCAGAGACGGAGGAGGACGACTCCGGCCTCTCCAAAAAGGAGGTATGTTTGAGCGTGTGTCCTGTGTTCCAGGGCGGTCTGGAACTGCAGCTACAGAAGGCTAGAAGCACCATATTGATATTTAACGATAGGAGCTTTGGAGTCCTCTTTTAATAAAGGATGTGGCGACAAATACAAATGATCACTAATAGTTTTTCACAACACTAATAGTTATGTATTGAGTTATTGTTCATTATATGATTGTTTGTTTTTTTGTTGTTCCATCGTCAGAAAAACCGCCGTCGCCGCAACAGGAAGAAGAAGAAGAAGAAGCGCGACCAGGAGAACCAGCCCCAGAAGGAGAACGAGGAGGATGACAAGAAAGGAGGGAAGGAGAAGGAGAAAGAGAAAGACAAGGACAAGGAGCCAGAGGTGGAGATCGAGTACATCACTGAGGAGCCAGAGATCTACGACCCCAATTTCATCTTCTTCAAGAGGATCTTTGAAGCCTTCAAGGTCAGACGCGGCGTGGGCTGGAGAGTGTGGCAGTGTTGTCATGCACATCATCATATTACTCTTCACGTTATATTCAGTTAGTGTAATGTTGACCTTTCTGAGGGGTCATGTCTTGCATTGTCAAGCTCCTAGTGAAAGTCCCCCATATGCAGATGCAGTAACACTGTCACTGTGTAACGGGGTTATCAGCAGACCTGTAGTGTCAGACATTTCAAAATTATCAGCCATATCAGCTGGAGCAATGTTATTGATAGGTGAAAATTCACCCTAGTTACCTGAGGACTCCGGAGCTGCATATAAGTATATTTATTAGACAAACAGCAATTGCAATCGGGCTCACTCCCAGCACAAGGCTGAAAGTGAAGCAATCATAAACACATCGCACAAGGTTTATATAGACAGAAGTTGAGCGTTCAGCAGGGATAACCACGTGGTGGATTTCTCACGTCCGAGGCAAGGATGGAAGTTTTGCACAAGGTCGGAAGAAGCACAGTTCGACCCTTCTTATCACTTCTGGTCTAAACATGCTCTTGAACATATGCAGACTAAGTGGCACCTAATATTCTAAGTTACACACGCACACACAGAAAAGCCATTTCATAAGCACATGATTCATACATTCTTAAGTACTTAACAGTGTTTGCAAATGATCTCCATCAGTTATCACTGTCACTAAGTCTTTTCCTAACTACAATAAAGTGAGTCTATAAAAATGTAATTATCCTTAGACGCGAGACAGTACTCTTATAATGATAACTGCACAATCTATGGATATTGTCGATACTTCTTCGAGTCACACGCTAATGTTAATCGCTGTGATGGCACTGAACTGGAGAGAAAGTGGCGTAGAAGTGAGCAGAGGGTAGAGTGGTTCCCTAACCGGCGGCGTGAACGTCTCTCGTCTCTCCTGCAGCTGACGGACGACATCAAGAAGGAGAAGGAGAAGGAGCCGGAGAAGACGGAGAAGCCGGAGCTCACCGCCATCAGGAAGAAGGGATTCGAGGAGGAGAAGAAGGACAGCGACGACAGCGATGATGTAAGACTGTGTGTGTGTGTGTGTGTGTGTGTGTGTGGCAGTGATCATGTTCTGTGTTTAGTAGGGATATGCATGAGTAGCTGTCATCATAATCGACCTTTTGACCTGACCTTAAACCCCAGAGGTCGGGCTAGTAGATTGATGTCCCGTTTGACCTTTTGACCTGACCTTAAACCCCAGAGGTCGGGCTAGTAGATTGATGTCCCGTTTGACCATTTGACCTGACCTTAAACCCCAGAGGTCGGGCTAGTAGATTGATGTCCCGTTTGACCTTTTGACCTGACCGTTAACCCCAGAGGTCGGGCTAGTAGATTGATCTCCCGTTTGACCTTTTGACCTGACCTTAAACCCCAGAGGTCGGGCTAGTAGATTGATGTCCCGTTTGACCTTTTGACCTGACCGTTAACCCCAGAGGTCGGGCTAGTTGATTGATGTCCCATTTGACCTGACCTTTAACCCCAGAGGTCGGGCTAGTTGATTGATGTCCCATTTGACCTTTTGACCTGACCTTTAACCCCAGAGGTCGGGCTAGTTGATTGATGTCCCATTTGATGGCACGTCTTCTGTGTCAGTCTCATGTCTCTGCCTAAGCTCCTCCCCATCGTGTCACACACAGGAAGTGAAGACTGACGGCCCCAAGATGTCCAAGAAGAAGCTGCGTCGCATGAACAGACTGACTGTGGCTGAACTCAAACAGGTAGCGCACACACACACACACACACACACACACACACACACACACACACACACACACACACACACACACACACACACACACACACACGTACATTAGTACACACACACACACACACACACGTACATTAGTACACACACACACACACACACACACACACACGTACATTAGTACACACACACACACACACACGTACATTAGTACACACACACACACACACACACAAACACACGTACATTAGTACACACACACATTAGTACACACACACACACATACATTAGTACACACACACACACATACATTAGTACACACACATACATTAGTACACACACACACTAGTACACACACACACGTACACACGTACATTAGTTCACACACACGTACATTAGTACACACACACACACACAAGTACATTAGTTCACACACATCACACACACGTAAAAGTGCAGATAGATGTTGTTTTTCAGCAGGTAACAAATTGACAGCACAGGTATTAACACATAGGTGAAATCCAACAGGTTTTAATTGTAAATAGAATCAACAAGAGGCTACTCAAAAAAGCGGCCTGGTTTCTGAAGAACCACACTATTGTTGGAATAGAAACTTTTCCTATTTCCTCAGCTGAGATCTACAAAAACTGGCTTGTGTTTCCTACTGCGCTAGAAAGATGGACAGCTTTATTTATCTCCAAGGGTCATTTCTGTGTATCAATATAAGGCACTGCACCAAGTCATCAATATAAGTCATTAGTCACAATGTAGTGTCTTCTAACCTGTTCTGGACAATCTCTAACGTAGAACCGTGTCACGACATGACATTAATATATCAGCTTGCTGAAGGACACGTGTTCTCCTGGGGGACGGTTGCCAGTGGTGACTGATGGGGAAGGAAATGGTCGCAAAATTAAATATTTAGGAGCATTGGCAGCCATTTTACTCACCCTCTGGAGTCCTGATGGAACTACAGGAGGGCCAAACATGCTTGGGGCCTTCACCACACACACACCACACAGAGCAGAGCAGAGGGCCAAACATGCTTGGGGCCTTCACCACACACACACCACACAGAGCAGAGGGCCAAACATGCTTGGGGCCTTCACCACACACACACCACACAGAGCAGAGCAGAGGGCCAAACATGCTTGGGGCCTTCACCACCACACACACCACACACAGCAGAGGGCCAAACATGCTTGGGGCCTTCACCACCACCACACACACAGCAGAGGGCCAAACATGCTTGGGGCCTTCACCACCACACACACCACACACAGCAGAGGGCCAAACATGCTTGGGGCCTTCACCACCACCACACACACAGCAGAGGACCAAACATGCTTGTGGTTTTCACCACCACACCACACCACACAGAGCAGAGGGCCAAACATGCTTGGGGTTTTCACCACACACAGAGCAGAGCAGAGGGCCAAACATGCCTGGGGCCTTCACCACCACACACACCACACACAGTAGAGGGCCAAACATGCTTGGGGCCTTCACCACCACCACCACACACACAGCAGAGGGCCAAACATGCTTGGGGTCTTCACCACCACACACACACAGAGCAAAAGGTAGCAGGCAAAACACACCACACACACACACACACACACACACACACACACACACTGAGCACAAGTCTGAGAGTCTGAGCCCTCACACACACACACACACACACACACAAGTTCACAAGGTGCTGCTGCAATGGAAGCCTATTGTAAATCAGTGTCCTCGTGTTTGTATGTGGGGAACCCCTCCCGACCCCTGACCCTCTGACCTTTCACCCCTCAGCTGGTGGCGCGCCCCGATGTGGTGGAGATGCACGACGTGACGGCGCAGGAGCCCAAGCTGCTGGTGCACCTGAAGGCCACGCGGAACACCGTGCCCGTGCCGCGCCACTGGTGCTTCAAGCGCAAGTACCTGCAGGGCAAGAGGGGTATCGAGAAGCCGCCCTTCGAGCTGCCCGAGTTCATCAAGCGCACCGGCATCCAGGAGATGAGAGAGGCACTGCAGGAGAAGGTATGAGCACACGCACGCACACACACCTCACACACACACACCTCACACACACACCTCACACACACACACACACTGAGCACAAGTCAGAGTCTGAGCCCACACACACACACACACACACACACACACACTGAGCACAAGTCTGAGAGTCTGACTCGGTCTGTTCCGTCTGCAGGAGGACGCTAAGACCATGAAGACTAAGATGCGGGAGAAGGTTCGGCCCAAGATGGGCAAGATCGACATTGACTACCAGAAGCTGCACGACGCTTTCTTCAAGTGGCAGATCAAGCCCAAGCTCACCATCCATGGGGATTTGTACTACGAGGTACCCCCCCCTCTCTCTCTCTCTCTCTCTCTCTCTCTCTCTCTCTCTCTCTCTCTCTCTCTCTCTCTCTCCTTCCTCTTTATTGTGCTGCCCTGTGTTGTCTTTCATGACACAACTTTCAGATAAATATTTTCATAAGACATTTAAGTAGTGTGTTTTTATGTGCAGTATTCTATGCTCACTATACATGTACACCAATGTCTCCCTCTCTCTCCCTCTCCATCCCTCTCTCTCTCTCTCTCTCTCTCTCAGGGGAAGGAGTTTGAGACTCGTCTGAAGGAGAAGAAGCCTGGTGATCTGTCTGATGAGCTGCGTAACGCCCTGGGCATGCCCACTGGACCTGTGAGTACATCTCTCTTTCTTTCTTTCTTTCTTTCTTTCTTTCTTTCTCTCCCCCTCTCTCTCTCTGCCCCCTGGACCTGTGAGAACACCTCTCTTTCTTTGTTTCTCTCCCCCCCCCCCCCCCCCCCCCCCCCACTTGGACCTGTGAGAACACCTCTCTCTCTTTCTTTCTTTCTTTCTTTCTTTCTTTCTCTCTCTCCCCCTCTCTCTCTTTCTCTACATCACTCCTGTTTACTTTTCTCTCCCTCCGTGCTCTCACACTGTTCACCTCACCTTTCTAAACTCTGCCTGTCCTTCAGTTCTTTTTGCGCGCTCTCTCTCTCTCTAAGGCCGTGCTTCATGCCCTGTTCTCTGTGTGTGTGTGTGTGTGTGTGTGTGTGTGTGTGTGTGTGTGTGTGTGTGTGTGTGTGTGTGTGTGTGTGTGTGTGTGTAGAACTCTCACAAGGTCCCCCCTCCGTGGTTGATCGCCATGCAGCGGTACGGCCCTCCTCCCTCCTACCCCAACCTGAAGATCCCTGGACTCAACGCTCCCATTCCTGACGTGAGTACACACACACACTCTCACACACACACACTCAATGCTCCCATTCCTGACGTGAGTGGACATACACACACACACACACACACACACACACTCAACGCTCCCATTCCTGACGTGAGTGGACATCCATACACACACACACACACACACACACACACACACACACACACACACACTCAATGCTCCCATTCCTGACGTGAGTGGACATACACACACACACACACACACACACTCAACGCTCCCATTCCTGACGTGAGTGGACATCCATACACACACACACACACACACACACACACACACACACACACGCTCACACACACACACACACTCACACACACGCTCTCACACACACACACAGAGACACTGGCGCTCTCACACACACACACACGCTCTCACACACACACACACGCTCACACACACACACACGCTCTCACACACACACACAGAGACACTGGCACACACACACACTCACACACACACACACACACACACGCTCACACACACACACACACACACACACACACGCTCTCACACACACACAGAGACACTGGCGCTCTCTCACACACACACACGCTCTCACACACACACACACGCTCACACACACACACACGCTCTCACACACACACACAGAGACACTGGCACACACACACACACACACACTCTCACACACGCTCTCTCACACACACTCTCTCACACACACACACACACACACACACACACACACACGCTCTCACACACAGAGACACTGGCACACACACACACACACACACACTCTCACACACACACACACACACACACACACACACACACACACACACACACACACGCTCTCACACACAGAGACACTGGCACAGACGGAGACGGACACTCCAAGATGGATGGAGACACAGCAGGGGCAAACAGACATCACATTACAGACCTGAGAACAGACATGTCATATATGACCCACACACTCATTACAGACATCACAGACCTGAGAACAGACATGTCATATATGACCCACACACTCATTACAGACATCACAGACCTGAGAACAGACATGTGCACATCACAGACCTGAGAACAGCAGACATGTCATATAAGACCCACACACTCATTAGACGTTACATACCTGAGAACAGACATGTGCACATTAGACATCACAGGCCTGAGAACAGACATGTCCTATGACCAACACACTCATTACAGACATCACAGGCCTGAGAACAGACATGTCCTGTGACCAACACACTCATTACAGACATCACAGGCCTGAGAACAGACATGTCCTATGACCAACACACTCATTACAGACATCACAGACCTGAGAACAGAACATATGACCAACACACTCATTACAGACGTCACAGACCTGAGAACAGACATGTCATATATGACCCACACACTCATTACAGACATCACAGACCTGAGAACAGACATGTCATATTACAGACATCACAGACCTGAGAACAACAGACGTCATATAATAACAATATAATAATAAAACTTTATTTATATAGCACCTTTCATGCAAAAGAATGCAGCTCAAAGTGCTTTATATGACCGTGATGTGTTTCAAAAGAACAGTTGAAGACAGAGGGGGCTAATAATGACACTGTCTCTGCCTGCTCCAACCCTCTCTCTCTCTCTCTCTCTCTCGTTATCTGATGGTGTGCTATTCTGGGATATACTGCAGCATACCAGGATTTCTATTCTCTGTCACTCAAATCTAATCTCTTAAACCCTTTTTCTTGGTGAACAAAAGAATGCAGAGAACTAATCTATTCTTCCTACCTTCCTCTGTCACCCTATTTCCCTCCCTTTCTTGACACCTCATCCCCCTCTCCTCTTCTGAATCCCTCCCTCATCCCCCTCCCTCATCCCCCTCTCCTCTCTTCTGAATCTCTCTCTCCCTCCCTCCATGCCTCTCAGGGATGCTCGTTCGGGTACCACGCGGGGGGCTGGGGGAAGCCTCCCGTGGACGAGACGGGGAAGCCGCTGTACGGAGACGTGTTCGGGACCAACGCTATAGACTTCCAGGTGTGACACACACACACACACACACACACACACAGGCGGCTTGCCTGGTTTAGATGACTTCTGTTGACTGGGGGCATTTATACTCTAAGGGTTATGGGTGTTGTGATCCCAGTCAAGCTGGCTCAGTGGTCTGTGAATATCATGTTAATGTGTTTTAAAAGCTTACTGTGTTAAACGCTTACTATGGGGAGGCATGTTCATTTGAGTTTGTTGGAAAAAAAGAAATACTTTTAAAATTTTATTTTTAACTAAAGGTTTTTTTTAAAAGTGATGTATTTTCCTCTAACCGTTATCATTTCACCCTTTTTCTTTCTGTCCGTTGGTTTTTGCCTCCTTCGCCTCTCTCGCTCTCTCTTCCCCCTCTCTCTCTCTCTCTCCCTCTTCCCCCTCTCTCTCCCTCTCTCTCCATCTCAGGCTAAGGCGGAGGAGGAGGAGGTGGACCGGACTCCGTGGGGAGAGCTGGAGCCGTCAGATGATGAGTCGTCTGAGGAAGAGGAGGAGGAGGAGAGCGATGAAGACAAGCCCGATGAGACTGGCTTCTTCACACCCGCCGACAGGTACACACACACACACACCCACACACACAAAGAATGTGAATGAATGGAAGGATAGTCTTTATATCTGTTCAGATTGCATATGGGGATACACAGACTGTGTTGGATCTTTTGTGATTCAGATTGCATATGGGGATACACAGACTGTGTTGGATCTTTTCTGATTCAGATTGCATATGGGGATACACAGACTGTGTTGGATCTTTTCTGATTCAGATTGCATATGGGGATACACAGACTGTGTTGGATCTTTTCTGATTCAGATTGCATATGGGGATACACAGACTGTGTTGGATCTTTTCTGATTCAGATTGCATATGGTGATACACAGACTGTGTTGGATCTTTTCTGTCCTGATTAACTCGGCTGCCCGCTGAATTAGGAGGTTTTCCTTGTGAAATGCAGGTAGAAGGGTTATATCTGGAGTTGTTTTTGTTCTCAGTCACCAAAGTCTTGCTCTCTCTCTCTCCTCATCCCTCCTTCCATCTGCCAGTGGTCTGATCACTCCTGGAGGCTTCTCTTCTGTCCCTGCCGGCATGGAGACCCCAGAGCTCATTGAGCTGAGGAAGAAGAAGATCGAAGAGGCCATGGACGGGTACGTGTCGTTTGTTTGTGTGTGTGTGTGTGTGTGTTGTACCTGAACGTTGATGAACCTGTAGGCAAACCTACATGCTCCGTGTGGAGTTGGTGTGTGTGTGTCATCATGTTGATCGTCCTGACCAATCATCTGTAGGCTCATCCTTACAGAGCGCTTTAACCTTACACAATGGAATGGAATGGAAGTGTATTGCTTCTTAGCATTTTGTTGCTAGTTTTCATGAATATTGTGTGTGTGTGTGTGTGTGTGTGTTTGTGTGTGTGTCTGTCTGTTCCTGTGTGTGTGTGTTTGTTCGTGTGTGTGTGTGTGTGTGTGTGTGTCTGTCTGTTCGTGTTTGTTTGTTCGTGTCTGTGTGTGTGTGTGTGTGTTTGTTCGTTCGTGTGTGTGTGTCTGTCTGTCTGTTCGTGTGTGTGTGTGTGTTTGTTCGTGTGTGTGTGTGTGTGTTTGTTCGTGTGTGTGTGTGTGTGTGTGTGTGTGTGTTTGTTCGTGTGTGTGTGTTCATCCAGAAATGAGACTCCTCAGCTCTTCACTGTACTGCCAGAGAGGAGGACAGCTGCCGTGGGCGCCGCCATGATGGCCTCGACACACATCTACGACGTCTCTGGGGTAAACACACACACACACACACACACACATCTACGACGTCTCTGGGGTAAACACACACACACACACACACACACACACACACACACATCTACGACGTCTCTGGGGTAAACACACACACACACACACACACACACACACACACACACACACATCTACGATCTCTCTGGGGTAAACACACACACATCTACGACGTCTCTGGGGTAAACACACACACACACACACACACACACACACATATCTCACCCACTGACACACCTGACTGAAGCGCTTTAATGGCGCTGTAGAAAGGGATTGAACACATGACTCTTATTCTGCTCAATTACGCTCTTTACTTCTCCAGCTAAACTCTTTCTCTCTCCTCCTCCCTCCCCCCTCCTCCTCCACCTCCTCCTCCTCCTCCCTCCTCCTCCTCCCCCAGGCGATGGCGGGTCGTAAGGCGGGCGGCGCGGGCGACAGCCAGGGCGTGGAGGTGGCTCTGGCCCCCGAGGAGCTGGAGCTGGACCCCATGGCCATGACACAGAAGTACGAGGAGCACGTGCGCGAGCAGCAGGCCCAGGTGGAGAAGGAGGACTTCAGCGACATGGTGGCCGAGCACGCTGCCAAACAGAAGGTGTGTGTGTGTGTGTGTGTGTGTGTGTGTGTGTGTGTGTGTGTGTGTGTGTGTGTGTGTGTGTGTGTGTGTGTGTGTGTGTGTGTGTGTGTGTGTGACCTGTGTATAATGGACTACGACACGCTGCAGTTCTGTGACTTTCTGTGTGTTAAGGCAGTTGAGCTCAGTTCCAAACAAGTGGATATGTTTGGCATGACACATGCCACCTAACATAAGGTGTGTGGGCGGGCGGAGGGAGGGAGGGGGCCAAGCAGGTGTGGGTGTGTGTTCAACCCTGCAGTGTGTTTTGGTTTGATGACTCTTGAACACACAACGTCCTTATTGGCATGTCCTGCCACTCGGCAGCCATCTTGGCAACGCCTCCAGGCAGCACGAGATCAGGCTCCTATCTAAAACAACAAACAAACAAACAAACAAGGCTGACTGCAGTCAGTTTTTTATTGCACGAACAACTCACACGTGTTATATATATATATATGGAGGCGACCAGGACACACTAAACACACACACACGCACACGCAGGCCTGAGGTCGCCATGAATTTTTTCTCTGCCTTTAACCCATCCCGGATCGTCCCTCCTCCAGGAGCAGTGGGCAGCTTCTCAGCGCCCGGGGACCAAGTGAACCGTCCGTCTCGGTCAGGGACGGACAGGATTGTTCTGTTCGCATGTTTTTCTGTTGGGGTTATTAGCGGAGGAAACCCCTTGTGAACACGGGGAGAACATGCAAACTCCACACAGAAAGGCCACTTGAGCACTGTGCACTCTGGGGAGGACCTGCCCCCCAGAGCCAACAGCGCCCCATGCGGGAATCGAACCCATGACCTTCTTGCTGTGAGGCTGCAGTGCAAGCAGTGCAAGCAACTGAGCCACCGTGAATGAATGGGGAGAGATCAGGCTGCTGTTTAAGGCACCTAAGATCAGGCTGCTATCTAAATGAATGGGAGAGATCAGGCTCCTATCTAAATGAATGGGGAGAGATCAGGCTGCTGTCTAAATGAATGGGAGAGATCAGGCTCCTATCTAAATGAATGGGAGATCAGGCTCCAGTCTAAATGAATGGGGAGAGATCAGGCTCCTATCTAAATGAATGGGAGAGATCAGACTCCTATCTAAATGAATGGGAGAGATCAGGCTCCTATCTAAACGAATGGGGGAGATCAAGCTCCTACAAGTGTGTGCCTGGTATTTGTACTCATAAAGGACATGCACAAATTCCATTGCCTGTCTGTAACTGCCACATCTATCTCTATCTGCCTGAACAGGCCAGGAGTGGTGTGTGTGTGTGTGTACATGTGCGCTTGATAGTGTGTGTGTGTGTGTGTGTGTACATGTGCGCTTGATAGTGTGTGTGTGTGTGTGTGTGTGTGTGTGTGCGCTTGATAGTGTGTGTGTGTGTGTGTGTGTGTGTGTGTGTACATGTGCGCTTGATAGTGAGTCTGCACTGAAGCTGATAAACAGTTTCGCTGCCCCATTAGTGATCACGTGACAAATACCAAACAAATTTAACACTCCCTCTCTCCCTCTCTCTCAGCAAAAGAAGAGGAAGGCTCAGCCCCAGGACACACGTGGCGGAGCGAAGAAGTACAAGGAGTTCAAGTTTTAGTCGGATGAGAGGGTGACTGAGGGAGAGATTAAAGGTAGAGGAGGAGAAGAAAGGAGAGCGGGGGAGGGAAAAGAGAGATTGAGAGAAAGCAATACTTGTCACACACACACACACACACACCCCTTTTCTCAACATTATTTTGAACCATGCTTCTAGTACTTGTGTGTTTTCTACAACAGTTGCCCAACATTACGTGAGTGCATGACCCATAAAAATGACATCTGAGCATAGATGCTTCTCACCGGCCTCGGCCGTGCAAGGAGTGAGCCATACGTGCGTCACTGGTTTTAAATATGTGCCCCTCGAAAGGTTTCGGTTCTTTCTTTTTGCATTTACACACTGTGTTGTAAATTGTGACTTCTTGCATTTCTTGAATCTTTTTTTTGTTTTGTTTTTTCCCCTGTTATTTGAACATGTTTTTAGTAACTTTGCCAGTCTGTACACACTGATGGGGTGTGTCTTGCATGACAACACACCAAAAATGTCTCTTGTAACTTTTTGTTCTCATGGATTTTCACTTTTTTTTTTGTTTGTAAATAAAAGACCAGTCTGTACCCTTTTAAAGCAGCCTCTGTCATCTTAATGTGAGAACCATACAGTAACCATTTAAAGCAGCTACTACCAAATAGGTGACGTCAGTAACTGACAATTTGTAACCTTTCACAAAAGCATACAAGCTTGGTTTCCTGCCCTTTTGAACGACCCTAAAACGTTGTTCAAGCTTCAAAACATAACGCCTCTGAGCTTGGCTGCGCAGTTGTATTTTCAGCCCAGTATTTTGGCGCCGTCTTGACGCCCGCTTCCTGTTCTGGTTTCTGAGAATTCCTGCCCAACTCTCCTTACGCTGCCGCTCTTGAACCAGTGGCCCACTAACACCATAAAAAAACAACATGCAGTGGCGCTTCTCTGCCACTAGGGGGTGATGTTTGTAGGAGAAGTCAGCTGACGTCTAAGGAATCCGTAACCCAAATATATTTTCACTTTCACCGATTTCTGACACTGTCAACAATTCAAGGTGGGCACACACACACACACACACACACACACACACAATGACTGTTTTCTACACATGAAGGTGTAAAATGTTAATCTTGTAATTTTCGAGGCAGACTTTATGGTTTATATTTATGGTCTGAAATTCTCTGATACTTCTCCAGATCACTAGTTTGTCATCAGTTTGGGTTCTGCTTGTCTACATTGTAATTTGGACAAACATCTGGCGTTGATGTCGGCCAAGAGTACCTATCCATATCGATCAGCATGAACATGAAAGGCCACACACGCACGCAGTGGATTGTGGGTACCCAGAGGTGGCAGCCAATCGGCAGGCCAGAATCTGAAGGTGCATGTGACCAAGGGTTGTCCTGACCTTAGAGTCTATTTTAGGCCTCTCCTCTCTCACTTGTCAGTGACAAGACCCTTGAGATGCTCTCTACCGTTTCCCAAATGTGTGTGTTTTTTTTTTAATCCACGTGGCTTTTCCCAGCCACAACCCTGCTGCCTTATTCACATTTCAGATCAACTACTCTGCTCCTTCGTCATTTGAATCTGCCTGACCCAGCCCCTTATTGTTAGACAGTTTCAAGACCATGATTTCCGAGAACTTGCACTACTTAGCAAGAGAGAGAGAGACAGAGAGCGTGTAAACAACGGCTACTTAAGGCCGAAATATACTTCTACGACTCCGTTATTCCGTGGTCACGCAGTTGCCTCGACGAACTAATTTGCATTGATGGTTCTCCGACGGTTGTGGGTGTCTTAAAGCAATTCAAAAGAAAAAGATGGCGGCGGACCAAACTCTGTAGATGGTCGTATGTGCACATTAACGTTGTTTGTTTGACTTTTTTTTGCTTAGATTTTCCGAGAAATAGACACTGTGCAATGTAAAAAAAAACGTTATTGTTACTGAAAAATTCGTCTGAGGGGATTTGCGAGGTGTCTGAGCCAGCTATCTAATGTTGGCATACTACTACCCGCAAGGTAAACAGCGATGTATTGACGGATTGACGGAGTCGGATAGTTACAAAATTTGGGAGGTGCACGTCAGGCCACGGAGAGGTGCTCGGAGAGGGTTTGCAATGTCGGAGAGGGCTCTCCGTGTCTCCGTAAACGGACCACCACAAATTGGGCTTTAGCCTCCACAGTTCATTTTTACACTCTTAGAGTGGAACCACAGCTGGATCTGCAACCTTACCGTGACTTACTCTACAGCCCTCTCACCCAGAGAGCAGAAGAAGACACGGAGAACCCTTCCATCCGCCCCACTAACGTCTATCCACCTGTTTCAAGATCAGATCCGCCCCACTAACTATCCACCTGTTTCAAGATCAGATCCGCCCCACTAACCTCTATCCACCTGTTTCAAGATCAGATCCGCCCCACTAACTATCCACCTGTTTCAAGATCAGATCTGGGGAAGGACGAGAAACAAAGGAGGGAAGTCATTCAAGAGTATTGAGAAGCTGTGTGTGTGTGTTTGAGAGGGTGTGTGTGTGTTTGAGAAGCTGTGTGTGTGTGTTTGAGAAGCTGTGTGTGTGTGTTTGAGAGGGTGTGTGTGTGTGTGTTTGAGAGGTGTGTGTGTGTGTTTGAGAGGTGTGTGTGTGTGTTTGAGAGGTGTGTGTGTGTGTGTGTTTGAGAAGCTGTGTGTGTGTGTTTGAGAAGCTGTGTGTGTGTGTTTGAGAGGGTGTGTGTGTGTGTGTTTGAGAGGTGTGTGTGTGTGTTTGAGAGGGTGTGTGTGTGTGTGTGTGTGTTTGAGAGGTGTGTGTGTGTGTGTGTTTGAGAGGGTGGCTAGATAAGGTTGGGGAGCTGCCATCCACACAGGGAACCCGTTCTGAAAACACATCCAAACATTGTTGTGGGTTCCCCCCCGCCCCCCAAACTTCTGAGAAGATTAACCTATAGGCCGTCATTTGACTGCGGGTTTTAGATAAGACAAAAAAGGGGTTGGTTTCTTGGACTAGGATTAAACTGAGTTTTTGTTTGACTGTGTTGGTGCCACATGAGTAATTGTAGGCATATATGGAGACTTCGGCAGCCTAGAATAGTTAATACAAGTAGCCTTATTATAGCCATAGTTTAGTCCTGTCACATTGTAAAAACAGACTGGATTGGTTTTACATATCAGCTGTGCCGTGGTGGTTGAGACAAATCAGCAAATATTGCTCTCAAGTGATGTAGGCTTGACGTTAACCTATACCTTAAAATTGGCCCGAAGCTGTGGTCCAGTGAGATGCCTTTCAGATGTAACCTGACCGAGGTCATTATAAAGCTTTAAGAGTAGCCTTTGCTAAACCCGCTGGTAGGCAGGTCATACTGTGCGTTTTGACGTGACAGAGCAGTCATGTGACGTCAGTGCTGATGTTGTCGCTCATGAATGAGTAATGGAACAAAACGCTGTCTATGTTTGGCGAGCACGAGCAGCAGGCGCGCTCCCGCAGTCTCCTGTAGGTCGACATTGGATGCTGACCTTCTGTTGCCTCCCGTGCTGACGCGTGAAAAAAAAATCGGATCACGGAAAGACTAGTCATACTCGAGAAATATTTATAAACTCGGCTATTATAATCCTCATGATCCTAATCTCTTTCACTTCGGTATGTGGGCCGCGGGTCGCGCGCAGAACACCTGGCACGACCTAAATGGTCGCGCTCAGCCCCTAACCCACGGCTGTGTGTCAGTCATCTGTTGCTTGGCGACTGTAATGATCCGAAGTTCATGCTGATTTTATGCGCAGTTTAAATCGGAGGAAAATGCCATCCGAGCGTGTTAAAACATAATTTGCAAGTCAAGCAGTCTCCTTGGTTTTAAGTATTTCAAACTGCGCTTTGCATATATAATAAAGTCACTAAAGATAGTTGAATCTCTTTTATGATTTGTCATTTTTTTTTAAGTTATTCTAGCGATGAGGGAGGGCAAACATGCCTTTGCATTGGGTTCATTTTAAAATAAAAGCCTTTGGCCTTTACATTTGTGATGGTCGTTTGGGAGTTTGTGGACGTGTAGACTCAATTATTAGAATAATTAGAGACGCGCTGCGTGGAACGCTTCCCCCGCTAATGGGTACAGCGCGGATGATTCATATTGCACACATCCCTGCCGTCTTCATTCAGAGAAAGCTGTCGCCGTGACACGCCAGCGACTCACACATTACCGCTTACATAGCTATAGGGGTCCTGTGCTCGGGCACGCCCATACCACGAAACCTGTAGGTTACCGGTGACTGTCTTGGTCGACGTTAATGTCTCTGACTCTATTTCATGCTGCAATAACAGATATGACAGTTGGTCAGTCACTAAATGCGTGTCAAAACGTTTGGTGCTCAAGGTCATCACGGCGGTGTCAAGGTGAAGTGTGTGAATTTCACACGTGTGGAGAGCTGCTGGTCGTCTGAGACATCGTGCCTTGGGCTCTGACTGAGATAAAGTATGACACACTTCTGATAACTTTGACGGCCGTACCTGTCCATGAAACAAAAAAGGCTACTGCTTTCTCGAAATGATTTTGTATTTATGAATAGCCTTCATACTAATATTGTCAGAACCATGACCAGACAATAAATTAACCAGTATGCTGTTCTTTTCCCCCTAGTGGTCTGTCATAGCCTATAGGCTTTTTTGGATTTTTGTAGACATTTGGAACTATAGGTTAGCGTTACCAATCCCTCAGTTCAAATCATGCAAGAAAAACGGGTAGGCAACAGTGTATGTTGCCGACAATCAGTTAAAAGCGACGATAGGGCGTCATAACATAACGGAAACAACGTTTTCCTTCGATATTTGTACAACCACCTCTCTCTAGCTCGTTCATGCTTTGCCTCACTCTGTCACTCACCCCCTCTAAATCGAAGTGTACGTCTTTAACAAGAGGCGTAGCTATTCGACTCGAGCTGTGTCTGCTAGTCGGTGGGGAGAAATTTCCGCTTCCTCCACTGACAAAACATCCACAGCAACTTGGTAAAGGACGTACACCCCCGTGTCCTCCGTTAAGCAGCGGATCCCTTCGGGCTTTGAAATCGCAAGACTCAAAGAAAGCTTGGAGCCAAAAGGGATTGTTAACTTTACAGGTCGTCATAGACTAGTGTTTTTTTGTTTTTGTGCCGCTGGCAGATCTACGAGGTTTAAAGAGCGGAGACACGGAGCCCACGAGCACCGCTGGTTTAAACGGACACGCATACCTCCAGCATGGAGCGCGGGGGGCTCCCGAAGCCTGGAGGTGTTCCGTCTCCGCAACCCTCCAAGCCGGTTACGATCACCTCGAATCGTCCGGTGCAGATGAACCTGTATGCAACGTGGGAAGTGGACCGATCTTCGCCGAGCTGCGTGCCTAGGTAAGTAAGCTATACTGGAGTTGTGATTATACCGGTGTACAAGTTGACTGAACGAGTTAAATGATCCTGAATGGTTCATTACAAGTAAAGGCTTGTTGACACATGTCACGAAAACAAAGGCAGTGTTGCCCAATTGAATTCCCCAATCGCGCAGAAGAACGGAAACCGAGTTACTATGGCTCTTGTAGCAGACGTCGTTTCTGCTTTTCTGCAAGCAGCGCACGTTCTCACACAAGTTGCACAACAAAAGAGTCGCCTTGCAGCTGACCAATCGCCTGGTCCACGCTGACCGATCGCCTGGTCCACGCTGACCGATCGTCGCCCACTGTTGTCCTCCTCGCCAGACATAATGCCGTCTACAGCCCTTGTCGTTACAAACCATAGGTCTATAAACGGAGCGACTGGTCTCGCTTGCGTTGCGTGTGTTTTGACAGATGGATA
>NC_045169.1:25920960-25935960 GCF_900700415.2 Clupea harengus | reverse complement strand
CCCTCAACAGGAGGCCGGACATTGATGGTGGGTTTCCGTTATCCAGTTTTAAAAAGCCACAAATGCATTGTAGTCAAGTGGAAGAGTGGTGGTGGGCCCCCCCCCCCCGCCCTAATGGAGGCGCTGTTAGGGTTATTAACTGCTTCAGTCAGCGGCGTTAATCAGCGGGCCGGTTATTAACTGCTTCAGTCAGCGCGTTAATCAGCGGGCCGGTTATTAACTGCTTCACAGTCAGAGGTGTTAATCAGCGGGCCGGTTATTAACTGCTTCAGTCAGCGGCGTTAATCAGCGGGCCGGTTATTAACTGCTTCAGTCAGCGGCGTTAATCAGCGGGCCGGTTATTAACTGCTTCAGTCAGCGGCGTTAATCAGCGGGCCGGTTGTTCTTCTCCCGCTAGGAAAAGAGCAGGGTGAGAATGAGAGTGGAGTGAACACATTACAGCCTACAGCTGCTATTCAATTACTCCGTCGCTTTGCCAGGTCTGAGGATATATCGGTAGAATTGCCTGATTGTGGTGCCAGTAACTACCACACGCTCACTCTCCCTCTCTCTCTCCCTCTCTCTTTCTATCTGTCTCTCTCTCTCCCTCTATCTGTCTCTCTCTCTCACTGTTGTCCATCTCAGTGTCTAGCACAGGGGGTGGTAGGCTACATGTAAATCTGTTCCCATAATTCAAAACTATGGCCAGGTGATCCAGGATCTTTGTGCTTAAACAAAAAAAAAAAAAACTTCTTTCATGCCCCCTGACACTGACGTTAAAACCTTTCGACCTAGGAGTCAAGGTGTCTCACGTCTCAATAAGGGCGGTGGGTAATGGGAGTCAAGGTGTGTCTCACGTCTCAATAAGGGCGGTGGGGAATGGGAGGAGGAATCACTGCCAGTACATTCAGATGTTACATTAGCATCGCCACTCGTGTCGGGGTTGGGCGGCGTTAAGTGTTGATGTTCAGTGTTTTCAATGTGACGTGTGATTGGGTAATGTGCGATTATGTTTTTCCGCTTGAGTAGCATTCGTTCCAATCCCAAATTGATTAAAATCCCATCTTAAACCTGTTTCATCATCAGCCTTTTCGCTTCTCTCTCTCTCTCTCTCTCTCTCTGTTTCTCTCTCTCTCTCTCTGTTCATCTCTCAGTCTTTCATAATACTTTGTTTCCTCCACATGCTTTTCTACAGTTGTTGGTCTTTTTCATTGTGGCCCTTCCTGATCTACCCGTACCTGTGTCCGTATCGGTTGATGTGATTTAATGGTGGGAAAAAGATTCATTTTTGGTCCAAGGACGTAATTGAGATGTGCACAGACTAGAAAGCACACACACACACACACTGACACACACTCACACACATACACACACACACACACACACACACACACACACACACGCTGAGCTGTAGTAACCCAGTCTTATCCACATCACATCGCATTCTGTCCTTGACTGCTCTTATATTTGTGGTAGTATCTAAAGCATAGAGACCAGACCACATCAGTTACGTTCTCTAAGCTTTTCATTACAAGCTTCAAACTCTTTTTAAAGAAATGTTCCAGAAAATGCCCTCCAGAAAAGATTTGATTGCAGCATAAGGTAACTAATGCAAGTTATTTGATGTGTGTAATGTAAAGCTATAAGATTGAGCATCTGAAAAAGACACATTGCAAGAGACATTCAACCAAGCTTGTGGACGTGACGAGTATAATTTAGTGCACACCGTGGTATTCTGCCATTTTTAGCCATCTGCCTCTTTGCCTATAAGCAACAATGCTTGTACATATCATGAAGAAGTGCTTATAATATTACCTGTTTTCTTTTCAATGTTTTCTTTTTTATTTAACATGGTTTTGTAGTACTGCTTTTTTCATAATTGAGTTGTCAATACGAAAAATGACACGGGGTGGAGACATGTGGACATGTTAACTGTTTGTTCTTTTTTTTTAAGAATAAAAAAAAAGAAAACGCTCTCTTCTTTCGTCAGAAGTTATTGCTGAGAGAGGATCAGATAGATAGATAGATAGATAGATAGATAGATAGATAGATAGATAGATAGATAGATGGATACTTTATTAATCCCAAAGGGAAATTTAGGTCACGGTGCTTCATGGTGCTTTATGGAAGATGTTTGAGTGTCCTATCAGAGCTGGGTCCCTCCCTCCCTTCATACACAGAAATGCAGGACATTTAAAGCTGCAGTATGTCATGTTTGTTGTGAAAAATAAAAAATGCCTCTAGATCAACTATATCATATGGCAGAGACAATGAAAATATGACGTTTACCAATATTTCTTTGCATCAAAACTTCTATCCTTTCCATCAGATGTTTTACTGCATTTGTTCATATTTTAAAAAGAGATACTGTACATGTAAACACATACTGTAGAAGGCACGTAAGAGACCAACATTCTGTCATGTGGGCAATTCCACTCTATCTATTGAGCCCAGTGCTGCAAGGCTGACCGTAGGCCTTGAGGTAGAATTTATAAAGGCTCTGAATCTCTATTCAACTCTACTCTTAGGGTGACCGTAGGCCTTGAGGTAGAGTTTATAAAGGCTCTGAATCTCTATTCAACTCTACTCTTAGGGTGACCGTAGGCCTTGAGGTAGAGTTTATAAAGGCACTGAATCTCTATTCAACTCTACTCTTAGGGTGACCGTAGGCCTTGAGGTAGAGTTTATAAAGGCACTGAATCTCTATTCAACTCTACTCTTAGGGTGACCGTAGGCCTTGAGGTAGAGTTTATAAAGGCACTGAATCTCTATTCAACTCTACTCTTAGGGTGACCGTAGGCCTTGAGGTAGAGTTTATAAAGGCACTGAATCTCTATTCAACTCTACTCTTAGGGTGACCGTAGGCCTTGAGGTAGAGTTTATAAAGGCACTGAATCTCTCGTGAACTCTACTCTTAGGGTGACCGTAGGCCTTGAGGTAGAGTTTATAAAGGCACTGAATCTCTATTCAACTCTACTCTTAGGGTGACCGTAGGCCTTGAGGTAGAGTTTATAAAGGCACTGAATCTCTATTCAACTCTACTCTGAGGCCTACGGTCACCCTAAGAGTAGAATTTATAAAGGCACTGAATCTCTTGTCAACTCCACTGACCGTAGGCCTTGAGTTAGAGTTTATAAAGGCTCTGAATCTCTCGTCAACTCTTAGGGTGACCGTAGGCCTTGAGTTAGAGTTTATAAAGGCTCTGAATCTCTAGTCAACTCTACTCTTAAGGTGACCGTAGGCCTTGAGGTAGAGTTTATAAAGGCACTGAATCTAGTCAACCTGAATATTCCTCAGCATAGGCTACATGCCTGCTAGACCTTGGAACTATGGTTAAAAGCCTTAGCTTCAGCCAGGATGTAGTTCATGTATTGAATGGTCTTGTCCTCTTATCAGAATCAGAATAGTATTTATTGCCAAGTAGGTTTACACCTACCTGGAATTTGTTTTGGTGTATAGGTGCATACAGTGAACATAAAACATACAAACACAATAAGTACTACAATACAAAAAGCAGGGCAGGAGTGCAAAAGTGGATGTGCAGTGTGCAATGTAGTGTGTGTTAACATACATAATGTGTCTTTAGGTCTATTGATGTTACCATCACATGATGGCTGAAAAGTAATTTGTTTTGGGAAGAGGCACGTCCAGGTTTTCGCTGTCCTGCAATGACAGTATCAAAAGGAAAAGAGTGACACTAATATAAATATACAAAACTGAACTAATATAGCGTTCAGTAGCCATGTAAGAATCTACTTTAATTAAAACTGAACTAATATAGCGTTCAGCAGCCATGTAAGAATATACTTTAATTAATGTGTTGCAAAGTAGGAAGCCTAAAGCACTTGTGCAGTGCTATAATGTAGGCTAAGTGTAGAAGACACCACTTGTGCTGAAGGTCTAGTTTAGGGTTTTTCAGTAAGTCCATATATACTGCAAATATAGCAGTAACAATTGGTATTAAAAAATAATGCAAAGTATCTGTGGATTTCCTGTACACAATCATACGCCATCCTGGGATGGTATCTTAACTCCACAAGGCCATTCCCCCGCCCCGGCCAAGCAGGGGCGCGATCTCATCCTCATCCAGGGCGGGGCGAGGCGGGCAGGGTGGGGTGGGGTGGCGCTGGTTGGGTGGTGGGCTGGGACTTGGATGATGTCAGCGCGCCGGTCAGAAAAGCCTGTGGATTTCTGGGAGCGTTTACGCTCCAGCCATTTTCAGCTTCCTGCTGTCATCCTTGCTTCCACGCAGCAAGCGCAGGAATAAAGAAAACAACCGAGACTAGCCTACTTTTACATGGATCCGCTAACAGCTAAAGGGCCAGAATGGATGAATTAAAAACGTCCCGCACTGTGAGCTTTGTTACAGCCTAGTGAGCGCCACTGAGTTTCAGGTTCGTCAACAGGCCGATAGGATAGGAACTACTTGGCTGACTAATTCCTAACGGGTTTACTCGCATTAGCTAGCCATGCTAGTGTTATTCGTTACAATGTATCTCCACGAATTCGCGTGATATACGAGTCCGTCGTTACATTATTTAACCATCCTGCAACTTAGCCTACGCTCTCTTTGAAAACAGGTCTTATCGAGCCTTTCACGACGTTCAAGAGGATCTGAACTTATTGCCGGTGTTCCTAACGTGGAGATAAAGGTATGTATTCTTGGCCACTGATTCAATTGCATTGGATTACTAATAGATCATGTAGCTGTTTTGTTGTCGTAGCCTATATGGGCATATGTCTGGGTCATATTTAAGATGGCTAAGGCCAAGCGTTGTGGTGTCGTGTTGGTGTGGACTGAGCGATGATGCAAGCTGGGCATCTCATCAGTAGGTCAGGCTTTGTTCCAGCGTCCAGTGAGACGGTGGCTAGCCTACCGGCTAAAAACATGAGCGTGCACTCATCCCTAATTACATGGCATCATCGTAGGTAGCACATCTTCGATGAATTTGCCACCTGACACTTCAACGACATTTATATTTGTGATTCGTCTTGTAATTCAAGTAATATTTAATTTGTGAAAAGGAAGCTGTGAATTCGAGACTAGCCTCATTCACTCACGCTGTTGACATTGCCCTCGGGCGGGTGAAATGTATCGCCAACTTGATACAATGTCACAAATGAGCAGGCTCTTGCTTTGGCCTTGGTAAAGACGTATGTTCTTCCGCTCTTTCTTACCGTTTAAAACAACACGCCGTGAAATGACACAGTAAAGCACATTATCGTCCGCATTTGCACATTAGGTGGTTACACAATCAGTCTTACATAGGCACGATCTTAGCCGGCGAATTGGCACGACGTGTTTACAAATAGAATGGGATGGCGAACCTGGCTCATGCAGTAACACGAATGGGCTGTGGAGGAAACAGAACTATACTGTGTGTAATGTGAGAGACTGGAAGTGAAAGTCGCCCGATCGGTCACCTTGATGCTCGTCATCTCATCAAGTTTGCCTCTTTTACACTGACCCCTCATTTCAATTATAGCTTAGGCTACGGTAACCGTCTATTTCGGCTATTATAGTTTTTGTGATGGAGTTAGAAAGATATAATTTAAAGCAGAGTTTTTGTTATTTATACCCGACATCCCGGATCAAACTGGTGTTTCAGACCTCTCATCTCTATCCCGTTGGATGGATATTACGACAGCCTCTCTTGGTGCATTGCAGTCAGTAGACAGACAGAGAGGGAGGGAGGGCGGGAGGGTGTGGGCGGGCGAGGGCCTCCTGGTGGCGAGAGAATAGAATCTCAGGTGCTCGGCCGCCACTAGGTGAGGTCTCTGAGCACGGAGATGAGCTGCGCAGTCAGTAGGCTGCCATCCGCTGCAGAAGACAGCCAGTTTGTTTACATCTGACTGCGCTCTCACCTTCGAATGTGGTTTCAAGACAAGAATAGGCGACGCCAATTAACTGCACCTTTCGTCTTCTAACTGAAGATCCACGTGAGTTCTTTACCTCTACCGAAGAAGTGTTTTTGGTCTTCCCTCGGCGTCGGTGCCAACAGCATAGTTAGTGTGGACTCCATAACTCCTGCTTTGTTTACAGTTAACCTACTTATTACCAGGTTCCTTTGGACCGGACCTCCAATAGCTGAATGCTTGCGCTAGTGGCGCAGAGTAACTGTTTAGAACATTAGCTCTTTAAATGGTGATGAAGTGATACTGATATTGCTTTCAGCATCCAGTGACTAATACTTCAAAGCTCAATAGAAGTGAATTAACGGGTGTGTGGATGCTGGAATGGACTCGGGGGTTGGCTGGCTGATTTCTTGGTGTCCGCAGCATCCTCAAAACTTCGGGTCGCCAAGTCCTTTATGCCCTTTTGGTTTTGTCAATTTCCGTTTGAGCGATCATCTGTCAAACCGTCGTAGCGGTCAGTCCGGGGGCGTTTTGCAGCGTCTGCACAAGGGTGTTTTGGCGCTGGGGTGCCTGAGCTTGTCGGAAGTGATTCAGGAAGTGAATAATTGTGACGCCAGCATTTTAGTCATACAATATTTAACACAGCTGATTGGCCGTAATGTATGGTTGGCAGAGAGGCAGTAATGAGTGTGTCATATGGCGCGTTTGTGGATCACAGCGGCAGGTGTATGTTTTATGGTCCTATAAAATGAGACCGAGGGCTGATTGCATCGAGTATAGACACCACCAGACTGTTTTCTCTTTAGCCTGCCTCTTTAGAGTGTGTCAAATCAACATCAGTTATTTTGTTTCTCTACTCTTCTCCTCTCCTCACCTCACCTCAACTCTTTCATCTTTCGGCCTCTCTTGCTGGTTCTTTTCTTTTTCTTCTCATCTGTTTTCACTACTTTCCTGGACCCCTGCTTGCATACCCACACACACACTCTCTCTCTCTCTCTCCTCTCTCTCTCTCTCTCTCCCTCCCTCCCTCATCCTCTCTCTCTTTCTCTTTCTTTCTTCCTTTTTCTCTTTCTTTCTTCCTCTTTCTCTTTCTTTCTTCCTCTCGCTCTTTCTCTTTCTTTCTTCCTCTTTCTCTCTCTCTTTTTCTTTCTTTCTTCCTCTCGCTCTTTCTCCCTCTCTCTCTCTCCCTCCCTCTCTCTCCCTCCCTCTCTCTCTCTCCCTCTCCCCTCCTCCACCAGCCTGTCTGACAGAGGAGCGTCGAGCCCCCGGCTGATGTCCACCATGGTCTACCCTCGTGAGGAGACCCTGGAGCGCCTGAGCCAGGACGAGATCGTGCTGAACACCAAGGCGGTGATGCAGGGCCTGGAGACGCTGCGGGGCGAACACAACCAGCTGCTGGGCTCCGCGCTGGACTGCACACCGCTGCCCGCCGCACAGGAGAAGTCCGGCCTGCTGCGCAAGAGTCTGGAGGCCATCGAGCTGGGCCTGGGAGAGGCGCAGGTAACTCGGGGAGGGTGTGGAGGTGTGGAGGCGCAGGTAACCCAGGGATGGGAGGCTTAGCGGGGGGTGTGGGGGTGTGGGGTGTGTGGAGGTGTGGTGGTGTGGTAAGCCCAGGGGATGGAGCCTATTGTCATACAGGTCCAGGTCATGGCATGGCTTAATAATTCATTATGCAGGTTCCTACACAAGAAATTGCTAGTAAGTTACAATCAAGTTGCAGAGGGTTTATGCGTGAGTTACATGCTTATTTACAGTCAAGTTGCAGAGGGTTTATGCGTGAATTACATGCTTATTTTCATCGTTTTACAGTCATGTTAGTTAATATTGAGTCACATACTGGTGATCCAGCAAAGACAACGTTCAAACATCCCTTGATTTATTAGAGCCAATACTGTGGGGATAAGTGGAGAGCAGTCAGGGGAGATGGGAGTGTGGGAGTGTGGGGTAGAGGCAGGGAACCAGGGGAAGATGGGCGTGATGATGTCGGGGGAGATGGGCACGATGTCGGGGGAGATGGGCACGATGATGTCGGGGGAGATGGGCACGATGTCTTGGGTAATGAGCTCAGGCTGTTACCCATGGGGTCTTCAGCAGGAGCTGGTCAGACCAGCACACGTACTCCAGGGGGCTTGATGGAGGCTGGGAGAGGGGTCTACTCACAGGGGGGAGATCTGGGAGGAGGTGCCCGGACGAGAGCGAGAGCGATCCAGGGCTCCAGGGAGCTGTGGGAATGGGCAGGGATCCAGGGGTGGGAGGAGGTGTTGGACTCAGGGATCCAGGGAGATGAAAGCAAGGCAGTCAGCCTGTGTGTAGGAACTGGAAGTTGACGAGATCAGATCAAATGGATGAATAAATGGAACGGGTTACACACCAGCCAGTCCAATCACGTAAAGACTTAAAGGAGGGGTGAGAGTAATGTTCACAAATATAATTGAAATGCAAAATAAAAACAAAACAAATGATTTAAAATATACAGTAGAGAACGAGGAACATAAAGTGAAGAAATACCCACTCTGTCACTAAATGATCAGGTGACCATAGTTTAATAACATGGTCTCCCCTCCCCTCTCTCTCAGGTGATCATAGTTTAATAACATGGTCTCCCCTCCCCTCTCTCAGGTGATCATAGTTTAATAACATGGTCTCCCCTCTCTCTCTCAGGTGATCATAGTTTAATAACATGGTCTCCCCTCCCCTCTCTCAGGTGATCATAGTTTAATAACATGGTCTCCCCTCCCCTCTCCCCAGGTGATCATAGTTTAATAACATGGTCTCCCCTCTCTCTCTCAGGTGATCATAGTTTAATAACATGGTCTCCCCTCTCTCTCTCAGGTGATCATAGTTTAATAACATGGTCTCCCCTCTCTCTCTCCTCAGGTGATCATAGTTTAATAACATGGTCTCCCCTCTCTCTCTCAGGTGATCATAGTTTAATAACATGGTCTCCCCTCCCCTCTCTCTCAGGTGATCATAGTTTAATAACATGGTCTCCCCTCTCTCTCTCAGGTGATCATAGTTTAATAACATGGTCTCCCCTCTCTCTCTCCTCAGGTGATCATAGTTTAATAACATGGTCTCCCCTCCCCTCTCTCTCTCTCTCTCAGGTGATCATAGTTTAATAACATGGTCTCCCCTCCCCTCTCTCTCTCTCAGGTGATCATAGTTTAATAACATGGTCTCCCCTCCCCTCTCTCAGGTGATCATAGTTTAATAACATGGTCTCCCCTCCCCTCTCTCTCAGGTGATCATAGTTTAATAACATGGTCTCCCCTCTCTCTCTCAGGTGATCATAGTTTAATAACATGGTCTCCCCTCTCTCTCTCCTCAGGTGATCATAGTTTAATAACATGGTCTCCCCTCCCCTCTCTCTCTCTCAGGTAATCATAGTTTAATAACATGGTCTCCCCTCCCCTGTCTCTCTCTCAGGTGATCATAGTTTAATAACATGGTCTCCCCTCCCCTCTCTCAGGTGATCATAGTTTAATAACATGGTCTCCCCTCCCCTCTCTCTCAGGTAATCATAGTTTAATAACATGGTCTCCCCTGTCTCTCTCTCAGGTGATCATAGTTTAATAACATGGTCTCCCCTCCCTCTCTCAGGTGATCATAGTTTAATAACATGGTCTCCCCTCCCCTCTCTCTCAGGTAATCATAGTTTAATAACATGGTCTCCCCTGTCTCTCTCTCAGGTGATCATAGTTTAATAACATGGTCTCCCCTCCTCTCTCTCTCCCCAGGTGATCATAGTTTAATAACATGGTCTCCCCTCCCCTCTCTCTCCCCAGGTGATCATAGTTTAATAACATGGTCTCCCCCCTCTCTCTCTCTCCCCAGGTGATCATAGTTTAATAACACATGGTCTCCCCTCTCCTCTCTCTCTCCCCAGGTGATCATTGCGCTGTCGGGGCACCTGAGCGCGGTGGAGTCGGAGAAGCAGAAGCTGCGGGCGCAGGTGCGGCGGCTGTGTCAGGAGAACCAGTGGCTCCGGGACGAGCTGGCCAACACGCAGCAGAAGCTCCAGCGCAGCGAGCAGAGCGTGGCGCAGCTGGAGGAGGAGAAGAAGCACCTGGAGTTCATGAACCAGATCAAGAAGCTGGACGAGGACGCGTCGCCCTGCGAGGAGAGGGCCAACGACAACAGCAAGGACAACCTGGACGACCTCTTCCCCAACGACGACGAGCAGGGACCCAGTACGGACAAGATTATCCTTCTCTCTTTCTGTCGTTCTTTTGTTCTTCCATTCTTTTGTAGTTCCGTCTGTTCTTTTTTGTTCTTTCTCTCTGTATTTCCCTTTCCTGCGTTTCTTTCTGTATGTCTTTCATTCTGTATTCCCGTCTTTCTTTCTGTGTTTCTCTCTCTCTCTCTCTGGTCTCTCTCTCTCTCTCTCTCTCTCTTATCTCTCTCTCCTTCTCTTTGTCTGTCTCTCTCTCTCTTATCTCTCACTCCTTCTCTTGGTCTGTTTGTCATCCATTCTCATCCATATGCATGTCTTCCTTCTGGTCTATCATCTGTGACTGTCGTTCATTTTTCTGCTTTTCACTGATTTTGTAAAAATATTCAGTGATGCTCGTGATCCTGAATGACCTTTGACCTCTGCGTGTCCTGTAGACCAACCGAGCGGCGAGGTGGCGGCGCAGCAGGGCGGCTACGAGATCCCGGCCCGCCTGCGGACGCTGCACAACCTGGTGATCCAGTACGCCTCGCAGGGCCGCTACGAGGTGGCCGTGCCCCTGTGCAAGCAGGCGCTGGAGGACCTGGAGAAGACCTCCGGCCACGACCACCCCGACGTGGCCACCATGCTCAACATCCTGGCCCTGGTCTACAGGTGAGTGGCCACCGTGCTCAACATCCTGGCCCTGGTCTACAGGTGAGTGGCCACCATGCTCAACATCCTGGCCCTGGTCTACAGGTGAGTGGCCACCGTGCTCAACATCCTGGCCCTGGTCTACAGGTGAGTGGCCACCATGCTCAACATCCTGGCCCTGGTCTACAGGTGAGTGGCCACCGTGCTCAACATCCTGGCCCTGGTCTACAGGTGAGCCGCCTGGCATTGATCTTTTCTAGTTTATAGAGGGGCCCAGAGTTCAGAGGCGAGACGGCACCCTCGACTCGGTATGCAACAGTCTCAAAAGTTCAGAATGAAATGTCCTGGTGAAGCACTGCATCCACGAACCTGTGTTGTCCTGGTTCAGAGTACCTCAGCCACCTGTGATGTCCTGATTCAGCGTACCTCAGCCACCTGTGATCACCTGTGATGTCCTGATTCAGCGTACCTCAGCCACCTGTGATCACCTGTGATGTCCTGATTCAGCGTACCTCAGCCACCTGTGATCACCTGTGATGTCCTGGTTCAGAGTACCTCAGCCATCTCAACCTGTGATGTCCTGGATCAGCGTACCTCAGCCATCTCAACCTGTGATGTCCTGGATCAGCGTACCTCAGCCACCTGTGATGTCCTGATTCAGCGTACCTCAGCCATCTCAACCTGTGATGTCCTGATTCAGCGTACCTCAGCCACCTGTGATCACCTGATTCAGCGTACCTCAGCCACCTGTGATCACCTGTGATGTCCTGGTTCAGAGTACCTCAGCCATCTCAACCTGTGATGTCCTGATTCAGCGTACCTCAGCCACCTGTGATCACCTGTGATGTCCTGATTCAGCGTACCTCAGCCACCTGTGATCACCTGTGATGTCCTGGTTCAGAGTACCTCAGCCATCTCAACCTGTGATGTCCTGGATCTGCGTACCTCAGCCACCTCAACCTGTGATGTCCTGAATCAGCGTACCTCAGCCATCTCAACCTGTGATGTCCTGATTCAGAGTACTTCAGCGTACCTCAACCTGTGATGTCCTGGATCAGCGTACCTCAGCCACCTCAACCTGTGATGTCCTGGTTCAGAGTACCTCAGCCATCTCAACCTGTGATGTTCAGCGTACCTCATCCATCTCTGTTCTGCATGAGTGGACCCTTCTTCCATCCGTAACAAGTAACCTCCTCCTGGGGTTGCGTTGTTATTTTTGAGACACAGCCATTTAATCTGCTATGAGACCTATAATTGTCTGAAGTCTCCATACCTCACATAGTTGGTCCAGCTACCCCTTTTGAATGGCAAGACATGCTATATTTGGTTAAAAGGCCCAATGGCCTAAATGTACCCAATTGTTATTTAAAGCATCACCAAATTGCAAAATATCACTATGTAGACCAAAAGTCTGGATAATCTCCCATTTTGAGGCACGTCTGAATGACCAGTGACCTGCTTTCTGCTGTAATCTGTGCGCTCTGTAAATGGATTCAATCTGAAGGGCTTATGTGAGCGTTTGGTCTGCCCTCCCAAAGGCCACAGACGGGACAAATTGTTCTGGACCCTCCCGGCTCGTTAGTACTCGGAGTGCTTCTGGATCCTCCCGGCTCGTTAGTACTCGGAGTGCTTCTGGATCCTCCCGGCTCGTTAGTACTCGGAGTGCTTCTGGATCCTCCCGGCTCGTTAGTACTCGGAGTGCTTCTGGATCCTCCCGGCTCGTTAGTACTCGGAGTGCTTCTGGATCCTCCCGGCTCGTTAGTACTCGGAGTGCTTCTGGCAAACTGCAGATACTAAACTCTCCATGTCATTTGACCTGACAGTTGGGCTTGACCATAGTTATGCGGTGTCTGCTGATGTATGGAGTTCGACTCTTGTTTACTTGTTTACTTGTTTACAGCGATCAGTGTCTGCTGATGTATGGAGTTCGACTCTTGTTTACTTGTTTACAGCGATCAGTGTCTGCTGATGTATGGAGTTCGACTCTTGTTTACTTGTTTACAGTGATCAGTGTCTGTTGTTGTTTACAGCGATCAGAGTCTGCTGATGTATGGAGTTCGACTCTTGTTTACTTGTTTACAGCGATCAGTGTGTGCTGATGTATGGAGTTCGACACTTGTTTACTTGTTTACAGCGATCAGTGTCTGCTGATGTATGGAGTTCGACTCTTGTTTACTTGTTTACAGCGATCAGAGTCTGCTGATGTATGGAGTTCGACTCTTGTTTACTTGTTTACAGCGATCAGTGTCTGCTGATGTATGGAGTTCGACTCTTGTTTACTTGTTTACAGCGATCAGTGTCTGCTGATGTATGGAGTTCGACTCTTGTTTACTGCTGATGTATGGAGTTCGACTCTTGTTTACTTGTTTACTCGTTTACAGCGATCAGGCTTGGTCTGTTCAGGGCTACGAGCCAGTAAGGGCTCGTCTTGATCGGCCATGTTATATATATTATGGGATATGTTGTTTATGTTATAAGGGTATGTTATTTATTTTATGGGATATGTTGTTTATGTTATAAGGGAATATTATGTATATTATGGGATATGTTGTTTATGTTATAAGGGAATATTATTACCCAGGTGACCAAATATGCACGTTTGTCTCTCTCTAGAAATCCGAATGACTAATGGCTAATTGCGTCACTCAGGGTTTTCAGCTCCTCTGGGTTGAGATGCAGGCGTGGGCCTGTATGATTGTGTGAAAGAGAAAGGTGTGAGGAGGAGGCCACTGTTTAAATGAATGTCTGCATGGCTTTTGACTACCCTCCAAGGGCCACGTCCTTCTACGTGTAATGTAATACCTGATGAGAATCAGATGAACCTCTTTTACAGTGTTTACAGACTAAACTCAGTGATAAAACAATGTTGTGGTAATGCTCAATATCAAACATGATGGGTACAATTGAGTCTGAATATGTCACTCAAGTTTCTTCCTTATAACTAGCTTTTTGTCAAATAAATGGTCCACTAATGGCTTAATGTCCCCTGTCAGGGACCAGAGTAGGACACTCTGACATCCTTCACCTTCTGTGGCTTGTGACAAACACATAAATGACACACTCCTTCGCCTTCTGCTTGATGCGTGATGTGCTGAGTTGGACCCTCCATCTAAGTCTTTACCTTCTCTTCCTCCTCTTCCTCCTCCTCTTCCTCCTCCTCGTCCTCCTCCATCCAGGGACCAGAACAAGTACAAAGAAGCGGCCCACCTGCTGAACGACGCCCTGGCCATCCGAGAGAAGACGCTGGGCCGAGACCACCCCGCCGTGGCTGCCACACTCAACAACCTGGCCGTGCTCTACGGCAAGAGGGGCAAGTACAAGGAGGCCGAGCCCCTCTGCAAGAGGGCCCTGGAGATCCGAGAGAAGGTACCGGAAGCCTCTTTGGACTTAAGCTGACGTTTTTTTTGCTGCCATTACCAAATTGCCTTTTTTTTTTTTGCACTACCATAACCTCACTTTAAAGAAAACTTATGCTGCTGTACGTGTATCTATGTTTATATCTATATGTATATCTATATGTAGGAAATGTCTTGTCTTATCTGTTGTGCCTGTGCACTTTATATGTTTCACCGTGGGAGAGTGGGAAACATCCTATCGATTCCTTTGTATGTCTTGACATGCAAAGTAATTGACAATAAAGCTACTTTGACTTTGACGTTGATGTCTTCAGTAGAGACACGAAACGTTACAGGGGAATTTATAAACTGCTGCCCTGTTAGCAACAGAACAACAACATTTGTGTTAGACATTTTAAAACATTAACTAAAAACGTGACACTTTTCTGTGTATTAATTTGACAGATGATCAGATATGTGTATTGACAGTCATCTATTTAATAGATTCTAAAATATAACCCAGGCATACCGCTGATGGAAGAATGTTTCCATTTAAGCAAATCATTATGATCAGACTTGAATGACGTAACAAAAGGTGTCAAATCAACATACATTTTGCATCTGTACAGGCATTTGCATGTCTACAATCACTCGTGTGTGTGTGTGTGTGTGTGTGTGTGTGTGTGTGTGTGTGTGTGTGTGTGTGTGTGTGTGTGTGTGTGTGTGTGTGTGTGTGTGTGTGTGTGCGTGTGTGTGCGTGTGCGTTCCTGTGCGTGTGCGTTCCTGTGCGTGTGCGTTCCTGCGTGTGTGTGTGTGTGTGTGTGTGTGTGTGTGTGTGTGTGCGTGTGCGTTCCTGTGCGTGTGTGTGTGTGTGTGTGTGTGTGTGCGTGTGTGTGCGTGTGCGTTCCTGTGTGTGTGTGTGTGTGTGTGTGCACGTGTGTGTGTGTGTGTGTGTGTGTGCACATGTGTGTGTGTGTGTGTGTGTGTGTGCACATGTGTGTAGGTGCTGGGGAAGTACCACCCTGA
>NC_045169.1:25908460-25910960 GCF_900700415.2 Clupea harengus | reverse complement strand
GATAGGGAGAGGCTCTTGGACGAGTTCTAGCTGGAGAAGGATGTGAGGGGGACTAAGGGAGGAAGAAGCAGTCCAGCCAGACTTGCTTCAGACGGAGGGGGGGGAGCTGACGCACGTGCAGTAGATGGCTGTGCTGATCACACCTGCTATTGGATCCGCCTAGTGGTGGACTGTGGAACTGAGCCAAACCATATCAGAGTCGCATCTGAAACTGAGCCGTTCAGGTGTGAGGAGTTCTCAGGGTAGGGGAGGGAGTGGTCTTAGGTGGTCTTAGAGACTTCACTGAATTAGGACCAGCGCTGAGAGAGTTATTGTTGATCTCCCACACGCTGCTGCTGGTGAAAAATAAAATGAGAGGGAGGAGTTCTTGGAAAGAATGGAAGAAAAAGGGAGTTGAAAAATGAATGTGTGGAGGAAATGGAGACGGAGTGAAGAGAAGGCAGATAAGAGGGCGGCCCGTGTGTGTTTACATAGAACTACTAGTCACTTCAGTGTATCTGTCTCACACACACACACACACACATGCACGCATACACAGTGTATCTCTGTCTCACACACACACGCACGCACACACACACACACACAAATACACAGTGTATCTCTCTCACACACACACAAATACACAGTGTATCTCTGTCTCACACAAACACACACACACACACACACACACAGTAGGTCTCAGACCATAACAACAAGGGCGTGAACGCTAGTGTGTGTGTGTGTGTGCGTTTCTTTTCATCGTCGTCATCACAGCTCAAATTATGAGTCATGGTATTGTTTTTTTTCGAATGTAATTCCCCCCGCCCGCCAAATGTTTTCTCTGTGTGTGTGTGTGTGTGTGTGTGTGTGTGTGTGTGTGTGTGTGTGTGTGTGTGTATATATCAGTTGTCCTCCCTACCCATATCTTTCACATCCACACAAACACCCGCACATAAACATTCAGTCTGGTTAGAATGTAGTGTGCAAAATTCTATTGAGGAGGGAGGGGTTTCTTGGCTGTATGGTTAGGTTGCTGTATTCCGTACTCCAATGGTCGAGGTCTTTATGTGTCAAGGGGCCAACCTCCTGTATATTTTAATAAAAATGTTCAGTAATAAAGACATCATGATAATTAAAAACAATGTTCCACTTTTCAAACTGAACTCAGTGTGTGTGTGTGTGTGTGTGTGTGTTCATTTCTTAGCATGACAGATCGTGAGGGAGCCAAGCATGCCACAGACTTGTGTGTGTGTGTGTGTGTGAACTCAACTACTAGACTGCATATGTGTGTGTGTGTGTGTGTGTGTGTGTGTGAGAGAGAGAGTGACAAGAGTGAGAGAAAAAAACTTCACAATGGTGGAGGCCAAGACGAGAGAGAGAGAGAGCGAAAGAGAGATGACAAAAGCAAGCAACTTCCTGTCACCTTCGACTCTTGTTTTACCATCGCAGCACTCACCAGAGGAAGCGTGCAGTGAACACACACACACACACACACACACACACAGAGTTCTCCCCAAGAGACCTCACCTAACACACAATCACATATTTACAGACACACACACACACGCCTTTGGGAGGTAGAATGGCCGCCAACAGACCCTCTTCTGAAAGCTCGGACTCCGTAATCTCAAGTAAGTGTGTCTTCCTCTCTCTAAATACAGTCTTCCAGTGGTGTTCTCTTGCACAGACAGCACGGGGGGCAGGGTTCACGTCTGGCTTTTGCACAGTTGCTGAAGCACAGTTCTCACCCACAGATGATTTGAATAGACTGAGAATAGATACGGGCAAGCTAAGACACATTCGTGCGCACAACCTGCTAAAAGAAATACTCCAAGGCGTTAATAAAAAAAAAAGTCAAGACACTCGACTTTTAACGAAGTGTTTTGAGAAAAAGTGCATGATCAGCTGCGTCATAGTCGGCTACTGTTGTGTCACGAAACGGTAATGCATTATCGAGGGACAGAGTTGTTCGTCTTGAGCGTCTTTTCAAGAATAAAACTGGATGTTGTGATCTAGCAGAACTGCATAAAAGCACGAGTGTCGACCCTTAAAGTGTCGAGCAGAGCGTGACCTTTGGGCGTGCTCCTGCCTTCAGACCTTCCCCTGCTGATGGGGATGTGCTGTGCTGTGTTGCACTGTGATGTAGTGTGCTAATCAAGCTTGCGTAGCAGTAAGTGAGGTCCTCCTGGCATCATATAAATAACATATCATTAAGTCACACAACAGCAAATGTTGTCCACACAATTAAAAATCGAGTTAGGGTTTACGGCTCGCTCTCTCTCTCCCTCTCTCTCTCTCTGTCTCTCTCTCCCTCGCTCTCTGTCTCTCTCGCTCTCTCTCTGTCTCTCTCTCTCTCTCTCTCACATCTGTCTGGGGCCTCATGCTAGCCTCATTAGCAGCTTCATGCTGAGCCACGACGCTAAAGGTCGATTCACACACATCGTTTCTGTCTTCACAGCGTTTCTGTCCTGCAAGACCACCACAAATGAAGCGCTACTTGTGTTAGATAATTACTTAATGG
>NC_045169.1:25898460-25900960 GCF_900700415.2 Clupea harengus | reverse complement strand
TGTGTCAGTGTGTGTCAGTGTGTGTCCGTGTGTGTCAGTGTGTGTGTCTGTGTGTGTGTCTGTGTCAGTGTGTGTGTGTGTGTGTGTGTCAGTGTGTATCAGTGTGTGTGTGTCAGTGTGTGTGTGTGTGTGTCCGTGTCTGTCAGTGTGTGTCAGTGTGTGTCAGTAGTTTGTGTTCATATCTGTATTAGACAACAGGAGCTCAACTGGTAGAGTCATTGGTAGAGCAAGCTGCTAAGACCTCCAAGATTGTGGGTTTGACTCCCCCCTAGGTAGAGCTCAACTGCCCCCCCCCCCCCCAACTGTGTGTGTGTGTGTGTGTGTGTCAGTGTGTGTCAGTGTGTGTGTCGTGTGTGTCAGTGTGTTCCAAGATCGTGGGTTTGACTCCCAGGTAGCCGACACCGGCTACTAATGAATGTGTATAATCTGTACTGAAAGTCACTTAGCATCATTTAGCGACTGCAAAAGAATAAAAAGAAATAGGGTCTCCTTTGCGATGTAATAAATAAATGTGTATGAAATATATGTTTATTCAATGTATTAAATATATGTGTATTAAATATATATATATATATGTGTATGAAATATATGTGTATTAAATATGTGTGTATTAAATGTGTTAAATATATGTTTATTAAATGTATGTGTATTAAATGTGTTAAATATATGTGTATGAAATATATGTGTATTAAATGTATTAAATATATGTGTATTAAATACATGTGTATTAAATATATGTGTTGCACTTTTTATATCCCATCCCTCAGCCTCAGCCTCGGCAACACCAATTAGATTCCGCCCTCATTCGCTGGTGGTCCAATCATATCGCACCCCTACCTTTTGTCATCACTGTGGAGAGATGCTCTGGGGCCTGGTTAGGCAAGGGTTAAAATGTGAAGGTAAGAGAACACACTGAGAACACCCAACGCAAGATTAGCTGCTGGTTAGCTTCTGTTAGCCGTTACTAATGTCACTGAGAACACCCAACGCAAGATTAGCTGCTAGTTAGCTTCTGTTAGCGGTTACTAATGTCACTGAGAACACCCAGAGCAAGATTAGCTGCTGGTTAGCTTCTGTTAGCGGTTACTAATGTCACTGAGAACCCGCAACGCAAGATTAGCTGCTAGTTAGCTTCTGTTAGCCGTCACTAATGTCACTGAGAACACCCAGAGCAGGATTAGCTGCTAGTTAGCTTCTGTTAGCCGTCACTAATGTCAGCAGCGCTCATGTGTTACACTTTACAGCACCTCTCCTGTTTACTGATCTCTTCCTGACGTCTATGTCATTCTCTCTCCTGTTTACTGATCTCCCTCTCTTTCTCTACCTCCCTCCCTATCTCTCTCCTTCTCTTTCTTTCCCTCCCTCCCTCTCTCTCTCTCCCTCCCTCTCCCTCTCTCTCTCTTTCTCTCTCTCCCTCTCCCCCTCTATCTCTCTCTCTATCTCCCTCCCCCCCTCCCCCCCCCTGTCTAGGTTGTTATCTGGACTTCCATAAGCGCTGTGCTCTCCACCTGCCCAGTGACTGCAGTGGTTTGTCTCGGCGCTGCAGGTCCAGTTTGTCTCTGTTCCCACCGGGGCGGCCCCGCCTGCCGTCCCTCTCCACACAGGCAGGGGGCAGTCTAGAGGAGGTGTGTGCTTCTGTTTGCATTTGAATTACAGTGTAGTCACTACAGTGCTGATTTGATTTGATAATGATGCAGAAAGTGTGATACAGAAACCCTGCCTCTGTCAAATGCACTGAAATACTTCACCTCTGCTCCTCTCCTCTCCTTTCCTCCTCTCCTCTCCTCTCCTCTCCTCCCCTCTACTCCTCTCCTCTCCTCTCCACTCCTCTCCTCTCTCTCCTCCTCTCTGCTCCTCTCCTCTATATCCCCTTCCCTGCCTCCTCTCAGTTTTTCACATTTGCTGCAATCAAAGATGTTTTTTTTTCCAACATTTTCAACTAGCCCACTCAACCTCTCTCTCTTTTCGCTCCCCTTTCTGTCCATCTGTCCTACCCCCCCCCCCCCTCTCCCCCATGCCTCCCCCCCCCCCCATGCCCCCCCCCCCCCCCCCCCCCCAGATCAGCATGACGAAGCCCAGCAGCTCCCGGTCTCAGAGCAGCTCCCGGTCTCAGAGCAGCTGTTGGGTGCGGCGCACGGCGGCGTGGGGGAGCGGGGTGCAGTTGCCCCACACCTTCCACGTGCACAGCTACACGCGCCCCACCGTCTGCCAGTACTGCCACAGGCTGCTCAAGGGCCTCTTCAGACAGGGCCTGCAGTGCACTGGTCAGTGTGTGTGTGTGTGTGTGTGTGTGTGTGTGTGTGTGTGTGTGTGTGTGTGACATTTGGCTGGAGTCTTTGCTGCTAGTTATTTGATGTCAGTTTGGAGTGTCTCTGGCTTATGTGTGTCCTCAGACAAGGCCTGCAGTTCACCCATCAGTGGGACTTGTGTGTGTGTGTGTGTGTGTGTGTGTGTGTGTGTGTGTGTGTGTGTTTGCTTTATAGACTGCAGGTTTAATTGT
>NC_045169.1:25888460-25893460 GCF_900700415.2 Clupea harengus | reverse complement strand
TTGACTTATGGCATGACCCGAGCTATCTCTCAAAGTTTGAGGTACACCTTCCAGTTGTGGTCTGGCGATCGAAGGTTTAAATTAAATCTGGACTGACCTGAGGTTGTTCACTTCCATGAATGACGGCAGGCTACCTACACAGATACTGTGATCCTGACGGCAGGCTACCCACACAGATACTGTGATCCTATTCTAAACGCTGTGTGTTCCATGAATGACGGCAGGCTACCTACACAGATACTGTGATCCTATTCTAAACGGTGTGTGTTCACAGGTGTGTGTGTGGCAGGCTACACACATATACTGTGATCCTATTCTAAATGGTGTGTGTTCACAGCAGGCTACACACAGATACTGTGATCCTATTCTAAACGCTGTGTGTTCACAGGTACACACAGGCAGTCGGGCCGACCCGTGGCAATCAAAGTGATCGATAAAACACGCTTCCCCACCAACCTAGAGAGGCAGATGAGGAATGAAGAGGCCATCTTACAGGTGAGTCTGATAGACCAATAAACACGGACATCAGGTGTGTATGTCCCGACAGGTGAGTCTGATAGACCGATAAACACGGACATCAGGTGTGTGTGTCCCGACAGGTGAGTCTGATAGACCGATAAACACGGACATCAGGTGTGTGTGTCCCGACAGGTGAGTCTGATAGACTGATAAACACGGACATCAGGTCTGTGTGTCCCTGACAGGTGAGTCTGATAGGTCTGTGTGTCCCTGACAGTGGGAATTTGGGCTTGTTTGGTTACTTTCCTGGCTCCTAACATACTGTGTGGCTCTCTCTGTGTGTGTGTGTGTGTGTGTGTTTGTGTGTGTGTGTGTGTGTGTGTGTGTGTGTGTGTGGCTCTCTGTGTGTGTGTGTGTGTGTGTGTGTGTGTGTGTGTGTGTGTGTGGATGTTTGTGTGTTTGTGTGTGTGTGTGTGTGTGTGTGTGTGTGTGTGTGTGTGTGTTTGTGTGCACACATGCATACGCAAACAGAACCTGTCCCATTTGGGGGTTGTCTTGCTGGAGGGTGTCTACGAGACGTCGGAGCTGGTCTTCGTCGTCATGGAGAAGCTCCATAGCGACATGCTGGAGATGATCCTGTCCCATGAGAACGGCAGCCTGCCGGAGCGGACCACCCGCTTCCTGGTCACGCAAGTCAGTCGCTCGGAGTGTACTCCCATTCTTCTCAAGTACAGAAAACAACATGTCAGGAAGAAAGGCTTTTATGAGACAGATCTGTGGTGAAATTGCTTCATATCTGTGAGCTAAATGACACCGAAATGTGTCTGGAAACCTGTTTGTCATAGATGCTTTTTTATGGCACTATTTGGATCACTCTATATTGAACTCTCTCTCTCTCTCTTTGTGTTTGTGTGTGTGTCTCTGGGTTTGTATATGTGTGTGTATCTGTTTTGTGTGTGTGTGTGTGTGTGTGTCTCTGGATGTGTGTGTGTGTGTCTCTCTGTGTGTGTGTGTGTGTAGATTCTGGAGGCCCTCCGGTACCTGCACTTTAAGCACATTGCTCACTGTGACCTGAAGCCTGAGAATGTGCTACTGGCTTCCCCTGAGCCTTTCCCTCAGGTGTGTACTCAACAGGAACACGTGTGTGTGTGTGTGTGTGTGTGTGTGTGTGTATTAGGGCTGTCAAAATTGCTCAAAAATTACGTTCGAATATTCGCTTTAAAAAAACACATATATTCGAACATATTCGAATTTCTGGTTGCGCATTAGGCACGTCAATAACAGGACAAATGAATACAACGAGACATAACTACTTGTATAGGTAATTTATTTAAGTTTAAACATATTTCCTACACAAAAATAAGTAAATTAACTAATGGCCAAGACCGCAGAGCTTGGCCTCTTGCTCGCACACACGCACTCTTTCTTTCTCCCTCTCTCTGCCTCTCCCGTACCGTCGCGCTCTCTGCGCATAGCGGTTTAAATTAACGACAACAAGGGATACGGTACCTTGGTTCCAGTGCTTCACAGAACTCCCTGAAGCCTATCCTATCCACCACACTGATCGGCCTCATGTCCTTGCATATGAACAAAATCAATTTTTGCGTGCAGGCCTCTTGTCGTGCCGCAGGCAACGAACTTGTGACGGACGGCGCAAAATATGTATCCAGACGTGGCTGTTTCGCTGAAGTTCCACATATTATGCCATATTCACTTGGATGCACATTTTGGAGATGTAGCCTCAAGTTGCTAGTTGTTGAATGGTAAGCTAACGCTAGCTTACATAGCTTACACACTACTTTATCTGTAGGCTCAACAAGTTTACAATCAACTGCCCAAAATCCGAAATATTTCCAGACATCACTCTTTAGATTTTTGGGGGTTACAATCACTTTCTCTGCTGCGGTCAAGCAGTGTTCTGCACTTTCTGCCATCTTCCACCAAGTCAACTGTCAGCAGTGAGGCAACTTGTTGAGCCTACAGCTAAAGCAGTGTGTAAGCTAGAGTTAGGTTACCATTCAACAACTAGCAACTTGAGGCTACATCTCCACATTTTGGAGATGTAGCCTCAAGTTGCTAGTTGTTGAATGGTAAGCTAACTCTAGCTTACATAGCTTATACACTACTTTAGCTGTAGGCTCAACAAGTTTACCATCAACTGACCAAAATCCGAAATATTTCCAGACATCACTCTTTAGATGTTTTGGGGTTACAATCACGTTCTCTGCTGCGGTCGAGCTGGATTCTGCACTTTCTGCATCTCGCAAGTCAACTGTCAGCAGTGACTCTGCCAGACAGTGCGACTCCTGTGACCTGTCCCTGATCTCAGGCGCGCGCCCACCCGCAAAGCAGACAGTGCTGCCGCTGTTTTTTTTGTTTTTTTTTACATTCGAATATTAATTTTCACATTCGAAATTCTATTTTTAACAACTATTCGAATATATATTCGAATTTAGAATATTCGTTGACAGCCCTAGTGTGTATCTGTGTCTGTGTATATGTGTCTGCATGTGTGTGTGTATCTGTGTCTGTGTATGTGTGTGTGTGCGTGTCTGTGTCTGCATGTGTGTGTGTATCTGTGTCTGTGTATATGTGTCTGCATGTGTGTGTATCTGTGTCTGTGTCTGTGTCTGTATGTGTGTGTGTATCTGTGTCTGTATGTGTGTGTGTATCTGTGTATGTGTATACGTGTGTGTGTGTGTGTTTGTGTGTGTATATGTGGGTGTACGTTTGTGTAAGTTTGTGAGTGTAAAAGTGTGTGTTTTGTCCTGAAGTACAGTAATCTTACTCAGTCTCTCTTTCTCTCCTCTCTCCCTCCCTCCCTCCCTCTATCCCTGTCTGATTCGCCCAATGTCTGCCCCCGCCCCCTCACCCCCTCTCTCCAGGTGAAGTTGTGTGACTTCGGCTTCGCGCGCATCATCGGCGAGAAGTCGTTCCGGCGGTCGGTGGTGGGCACGCCGGCGTACCTGGCGCCCGAGGTGATAAGCAGCAGCGGGTACAACCGTTCGCTGGACATGTGGGCGGTGGGGGTCATCCTCTACGTGAGCCTCAGCGGCACCTTCCCCTTCAACGAGGACGAGGACATCAGCCAGCAGATCACCAACGCCACCTTCATGTACCCTAGGCAGCCCTGGGCACTCATATCACTGGAAGGTAGACACACACACGCACGCACGCACGCACGCACGCACGCACGCACGCACGCACACACACACACACACACCCACACACACACACACACACCCACACACACACACACACACACACACACACACACACACACACACACAGATACTGAGACACACAACAAAAGAGTTTTATTTAAACCCCTTCATTTAAAACACCATTTGAAAAACTTCAAAAGAAACACTGAAAGAAACTCAGTCCATTTCCCCTAAGTGATGAATGATAACCACCCCCTCCCTTACATAACTGAAGAGAGAGAGAGACACATGGTAATGGTATTTAGATTTATACCATATATTGAAGATTCAGTCTTAGGTTTGTCAGTCATGGCTTCAGGTTTATTCTTGTACAATGGTGGCCGACCACTGTGAGACAGAGACTTGAAGATCCACCCTCCCTCACAGAGCTCCACCTCAGCATATCTAAATCTTCATCCAAGGAATTTAGGGGTGTTACCGTCTATTCAAATAGGCCCTAGAGACGAGGCTCTTTGTGTTGACCTGGGGGGGAAGGTGAGAGCTATTATCACACCTCACTCCTCAGGTCAACCCAAGGTATATTCACCCAGGAATGCTTACATGCTAGTAAAATCCAAAAAATTTACAATTATAACTAGGTATAAGAAACATTGAATTATTGACTATGGCATATTAACTATACCGGTCCCTTCAATGGAAAGACAGACACAGAGACAGAGACAGACACAATGCATTCACACTGAGACTAATAGAGACAGAGACAGGGGTCAGAGAGGAGAGGCTGAGGACATCATCTAGCAGATCACCAATGCCACAGTTATGTACCCTACACACCCCTGGGCACGCATCACACTGAAAGGTGTGTGTGTGTGTGGGGGGGGGGGGGGGGGGGGGACAAATCTACACACCAAGATATATACATACACTACATATATGGGCAAAAGTATTTGGACGCCTGACCATTACACCAACAGGGACTGTAATGACATTGTATTCAAATACAAATACTTTAATGTGGAGTTGGTTCCCCTTTTGCAGCTATAACAGCTTCCACTCTTCCTGGAGTGTTTCTGTGGGAATTAATTCTGTAGAGCATTTATGAGGTCAGGCACTGATAAGTGAATACAAGGTCATTATAGTCCCTGTTGGTGTAATGGTCAGGCGTCCGAATACTTTTGGATATATAGTGTAAATGCATATATTGACTACAAATTTGATATATTGGATTAGATTGTTGGATATGTATACCGAGACAGATTAGGCGACAGATCCTCAGGCATGATATGCCTTTCTACGAAGCTTCTTGTAAAAACAAAATAAATGTGTCAGTGGAGGTGGATGTATGAGGTGTATTTATATTAAAAGGGTTTCATTAAT
>NC_045169.1:25870960-25880960 GCF_900700415.2 Clupea harengus | reverse complement strand
CATGTTGAGCTGTGTGCTCTCTGTGAGACGGCCATGTTGTTGAGCTGTGTGACTCTCTGAGACGGCCATGTTGAGCACACACACACACACACACACACACACACACACACGTTGAGCTGTGTGCTCTCTGTCCTGCAGCACGTGGGGGACCTGGGCAACATCCTGGCAGGACCTGATGGAAGGGCCTCCTTCCGCCTGGAGGACACACAACTGAAGGTAACACACACACACACACACACATAGAGACACACACACACACACACACACACACACATAGAGACACACACACACACACACACACACACAAACACAGAGACACACACACACACACACACACACAGAGACACACACACACACACAGAGAGAGAGACACACACACACACACACACACACACACACACACACACACAGACACAACACAGAGGCACACACACACACAGAGGCACACACACACACAGAAATACAAACATACACACACACACACACACACACACACAGAGAGAGACACACACACACACACAGAGAGACACACACACACACACACAGAGACACACACACACACACACTCACAGAGACACACATACATTCTCTCTCTCCCTCTTTCTCTCTCTCTCTGTTTTACATACCTACAGTCTTTCTTTCTCACCCTTGCTTTCTTTCTGTCCCCTTCATGCATGCACACACACACACACACACACACACACACACACACACACACACACACACACACACACACACACACCACACACACACACACACACACACACACACACACACACACACAGTCAGTCAGTGAAAGTTAATGTGTACGCACAAATACATGTACAAACATTGCTGCAGGGTAGACACACACACAGAGCTGAAGATAATACATATACTCATTCATATACCCACGCAAACATTGCTAAGGGTAGACACACACACACACTCACACTCACACACACACACACACACACACACACACAGAGCTGAGGATAAAACATAGACTCATTCATATACCCACGCAAACATTGCTAAGGGTAGAGACATACATTAACACACACTAACTCGCACGCACACACACACACACACACACACACACACACACACACACACACACACCACACACACACACACACACACACACACACAATGTGTAGAAATCGATCTTGTTCTCTTTAAGTCAGGGGCATTCCTGATGCGTTTCCCTGCATGCTTGGAAACAATAGATCCCTTGTAGGAGCAGGAGAAGCAGATGATATGAAGCACTTTTCTGTTTTATGGCTGTGTTGAATTAGATTGTGGGTGGAAGAGTCCAAACCGCCCCTCTGGGGGGAGAAAAACTGTTCAATCCTACGCTGAGACACAAACACTGAAGGAAAACACAAAAGCTTTCACATTCATGAACAATAATAATATTTTCCTTCAAAATACTACCACCCGCTGTGCTCCTCGGGCTGAAGTGAAGAAAAGAAAAGAAAAGAAATCAATAAAAGCAATGGATATTTTTGATTGGTCGAGGCCCAGCTGACTGTGTAGCCTCAGCTCTGGCTGTGTCAATGATTCATGTGTTCCTGATAATGATTGGTTCATTCTCTGTGTGGCATCCTCAATATGGTGTGTGATTGGCTGTTGTCTTTTTCAGGTCTGGGATGTTATTGGTCGATCTCTGGTGGTGGATGCAGGGGAAGATGACCTTGGAAAAGCGGATCACCCCTTATCCAAGGTCACAGGGAACTCAGGAGAGAGGTGTGTGTGTGTGTGTGTGTGTGTGTCTGTGTGTGCACACATGTGCGCGTGTGCATGCATGTATGTGGACATTACACTTTCCCAGACTGCCTTCTGCCATATATTTGACCAATGACCTCTCTGACCATGGAAAACACACACACACACACACACACACACACACACACACACACACACACACACATACCTGAAGTTTGCAACTCATTAAACCCACAATAACGTTGAATATCTTAAAAAATTCACATTTCCGAATCAGAGTCAGTTTTATTTCCAGTCCTATGCAAAGAAGTGGTATGAATACAAACTGCGATCCTGTTTTACTTTCTCTTGAAATGCCTAACTCTCTACGTGTGTGTGTGTGTGTGTGTGTGTGTGTGTGTGTGTGTGTGTGTGTGTGTGTGTCATTCAGATTGGCCTGTGGCATCATCGCTCGCTCTGCCAGCCTGTTCCAGAACACCAAAAAGATCTGCGCTTGCGACGGCGTGACCCTCTGGGAGGAGAGAGACCGCCCCATCGCAGGGAAAGGTCGCCAGAATCCTGACCCCCCTAGTGCTAACCTGTGACCCCTCACCTCACCATATCATTATGTAAAGCCATTAAAGCCAAAAAATACTATTGTATATTATAATTATATATAATATATATATATATATATATTTATATATGTATTAATACTTAAGAAGACTGTGAGGCCTTGTTAGTGTTTTGTTGTAATATTACATTTTAGTGACAAACGGCCACAAGACCTCCCAGCATTCCTGGGCTAGTAAACAATGGGGGTTTATGCGACATGATAGGAAATTGGCTTGGTGAGAGAGAATGATCAACGACTGACCAATGAAGACAAACTAAACTGAAGTTGCACTGATGTGAATGAGTGAGCACAGAGTGTCTTAGCGGAGAAGATAGAAGTTTCCATGTCTGGGTTTCCGTATGGCCTAAAGCACTGCATTCCTCTCGGATGGGCCGCTCTTTAAACTCCACTAAAGGCACTCATTTCCATGTGAAAAACTGGGCCGAAACATTTCTCTCGCTCGCTCACCCTCTCTCTCTCCTACTATGTGTGTGTGTGTGTGTACGTGTGTGTGTGTGTGTGTACGTGTGTATGTGTGTGTGTGTGTACGTGTGTGTGTACGTGTGTGTGTGTGTGTGTGTACGTGTGTGTACGTGTGTGTGTGTGTACGTGTGTACGTGTGTGTGTGTGTACGTGTGTGTGTGTGTGTCTGTAAGAGAGAGTGGAGTGATTTGCTGCTGTGTAGCTTCAAAATCCCCATAACTTTTTTTTTTCTTTTCTGCCAATTATGTGGATCTCTCTCTTGGTCTTGTAGTTCCCCGGGACACTAGAGAAAGGACTTGTGCTTCATGTGTGTGTGTGTGTGTGTACATGTGTGTACGTGTGTACGTGTGTACGTGTGTGTGTGTGTCTACGTGTGTGTACGTGTGTGTGTGTGTGTGTACGTGTGTGTGTGTGTGTGTACGTGTGTGTGTACGTGTTTGTGTGTGTGTGTACGTGTGTGTGTGTGTACGTGTGTGTGTGTGTGTACGTGTGTGTGTGTGTGTGTGTGTGTGTGTGCATGTGCGTGCGTCTCTGTAAGAGAGAGTGGAGTGATTTGGACACTAGAGAGAGGACTCGTGCTTCATAACCAAGTCCAGATGTTTGCTCTCGCAGAATGTTGTAATGCAAACCAAGAGAAGAAAGGGGCGAGGGTTTAAAACTGCATGGTTTCAGGATGCGATTTAATAGTATATATATGTTTGGCAGAATTCCAGAACCTCCTGAACCTTCTCGAACGTGGATAATGTTGAACAAGTATACGAGTTCCTAATATCCTACTGATAGTTAAAGCTTGAGACTTGGTGGAGTTACATTTGTAATGTTTTCTTAGTCTAATTCTCAAATCTCCCAGGCAGTCAGAAAGAGCAATTACTTTGTTTACAATTAACATGATAACGAACAAGCTGTACCATAATGTGTCATTTTTTTGTAATTCATGCGGATGCTTTGTGATTGTAGGCTATATTTTATCAATAAATGAATATTTGCCAACCAGCATTTCCCTTTGTACATAACAGCGCTTATGCCATTTTACATTAAACAAGCATATGTTTTAATACGGGGCGAAGGTAGGCTTTAACATGCTACATACATAGCAAAATCTCTCCCATATTAATATTGTTACTCTGTGTCAAATTGGTAATCTGCTCGCATAACAATGAAATGAAAAGTGACTTTTTAGAGTGAGATGATCTAAATGCACTCGTTACACCAGCGGTGAGTAAGCGACAGCTGGACTTCGGCTGTGTCGCGCCTCAGTCATTTCTCATTGGTAAGGAATGCCTGTCTTTCGAAAGAACGGAAGTGCGCCGACCATTTTGAGAGCCTACACCGCTTAGGTAAGATGGAAGGTTTTGTGTTGCTCCCCATTTTTGTCTGTATTCATGTTTTAGCTACTGTTTAAAAACCGAAAACAGTCCTAAAGAATGTTTAGGCACGGGGATGTGTCTGTCGTGCGTTTAGCTAACCTGGGTGTAATGCGTCGCTACATCGTTTAGCGACACATAGAGATCGGGAAGTCATGATACCCCAAATCTTGTTTTTACTAGATGACTCATCCAGTTGTTTAACCCGAAAAAAAAATCTGTTGGGGAAAACAATGCTACAATGTTGCTGCTACAGTGTGTTGCAGGTTTTGAGACGATTACTTGGTAGCTCAGCTTTTGTTCCTGTGTCGCGCTCGAAGATGTGGCAATTTTAACACATGCTAAGTAAAATCACTCCCCAACTCTCTTGTTGCTCCACCACATATGCTACCCCAGTTAAGCTATGCTGGTCGTGGCTCCTAGCGAGTTGTCGACGCCAGCAGGATATCAATAGACTGCCGAGGCAGCCCTTTTTACCAGCATTCTTTAGTTTGCCGCAGCCACAGCTGTTATTCGCCGTATTTTCAGTCAATGGTTTCGTGTCATTGACGTTATTCGCCAATATTGTGCCAATTCATTTAGACTCCATTGGCCACGAATGAACGAAGCAACGTGTTTGCTTTCTGCCTGCTGCGTCATCAGATCAGGCTGCCGAAGATGAGTCCGTGCTGCTTATCATGCCATTGTATTGTTAAACTGTGGCAGAACTATCGCTATCTCTGGATCTTTGGCCACGAGTCGTTAACTCCACTCGAGGCGGGATGTGCGCCGTAAATTAACTCAACGAAGGCCGTCATTCTTTATGAATTGATAATTAACCTATCCCTCATTAAAAAAAAGAATAGTGCTTTGCGTGCAGTTGTTCCTGTTAGCATGCATAGCATGTGAACGCTACCCACGGGTGCTTGGAAACATGAATATATGACGGCATTTTGTAACAACTTCTAATAGGCGCATTCCTCAATAGGAAATCCCAGTGTTGGCTATTTTGTATCGTGGGTCTAATTTAATTAGAACAATGGACTGAAACGCACAAATACCTTGACAGGAAAGGCATTGCCTTGTATTCAATAGACTTAAAAAAAAAAAAAAAAAAAAAAAAACACCCGTCAGCCTCCAGCCTGGTGAAGTTGTTTATCTCTCTTTGTGTTAAATGTTGCTCTCTCTCTGCCTCTTCCCCTGGAAGTGTTCAGCTTCTGCCCTGCTATCTTTTGAGTCAGTCAATGTTCCATTGTCTCTTGTTCCCATTTGTGTGTCTTTTCAAAAACTCCTTCACTTCACCTGGTTGCCCCTTCACATATTTCAACTCCTCCCCCTTCATTCTCTATCTCTGTTGCTAAATTCCTCCTAGTGCATGTCTTTCAATCACTGCTATGTCCCCTTCTCCTGCCTCTCACTCTTCTTCGTTCTCTCTCTGTCTGTCTCTCTCTCTCTCTCTTTCTTTCTCTCTCTCTCTCTCTACCTTTCTCTACCTCCCTGTCTACTTTATGGTTGTCCCTTCTTGTCTATTGTGAAACCCAACCCCCCACTCCCTCCCTCCTCTAGCTCTCTAGCTCTACCAGTCTATTTCCTCGCTAACTCTTCCTCCACATCTACCTTCCTCTTCCTCTACCAGTCAGGGATCTGCCCCTCGCTAACTCTTCCTTTAGCAGTCAGGGATCTGCCCCTCGCTAACTCTTCCTCCACATCTACCTTCCTCTTCCTCTACCAGTCAGGGATCTGCCCCTCGCTAACTCTTCCTCTACCAGTCATTGATCTGCCCCTCTCTAACTCTTCCTCCACATCTACCTTCCTCTTCCTCTACCAGTCAGGGATCTGCCCCTCGCTAACTCTTCCTCTACCAGTCAGTGATCTGCCCCTCTCTAACTCTTCCTCCTCATCCCCCTCTCTTAGAGCGATGGAAAAGAGCCACACGGTGAAGCTCTTCGTGGGCAACCTGCCGCTGGACACCAGCCAGGAGGAGCTGTCGGCCATCTTCGAGTCTTACGGCCAGGTGGTCAGCTGCAGCGTCCTGCGCCAGTTTGCCTTCGTGCACCTGGCCGGCCAGGGCGCCGCCGAGCGCGCCATCCGCGAGCTCAATGGCCGCGAGTTCCGCGGACGCAACCTGGTGGTGGAGGAGTCGCGCGGCCGCCCGCTGCACTCCACCAAGGTGTTCGTGGGCAACCTCAGCGGCATGTGCACCACCGAAGACCTTCAGGAGCTCTTCCAGACCTTCGGAAAAGTGCTCGAGTGCGACAAAGTCAAAGGTGAGGATCTTTAGAAACACCTGGTGGGGGTGGGGGTGAGGATCTTTAGAGGGTTTTTAGAGGTCTGGTAGATAAAACACCTGGTGGGGGTGGGGGTGAGGATCTTTAGAGGTCTAGTAGATAAAACACCTGGGGTGGGGGGGGGGTGAGGATCTTTAGAGGGTATTTAGAGGTCTGGTAGATAAAACACCACAGGGGGTGGGGGTTGGCAACTGCAAAATGTTTGTCTTCATTGTTGAAGACCTAGATCTTTCTAAAAAGTAGATGAAAATGACAGAGCTGTATCTATGGGTAGTCGATAAGAGCAAGCCGTCTTGCTATTGCGTGCGGAGATATCGCCGCTAGTAAATCATTGAATGGCCTCTTGCGATAGTGGACTGATGTGAGGCGGCCCGCCTGTTGGCCTTGGGAAGGTTCAAGAACTCGAGCAGAATTTATCACATCTATGAAGCAGACCTTTTTCTGCTGTAGGCTGTAGCGTCCTTTGGAACGGTTGAGTCTTTTTAGGTCCAATTTAACATTTATAGTGGAGAGATTTCAGTGGAGAGAGATTTCCAACACACACACACACACACACTCACGCTCCTTCTCTGTAAGCAGAGTCCCTGCTCACACGGCTTGCCAGCGTAACTCTCTCCCCTCGTTGAGTGTCAGGAGAATGTTGCCAAAAATAAATAAAGAGGAGATCCCCCCCCCCTTCTCTTGGCCCCTGAGCTCCTTAAAGCCTGAGGCCCACTCTGTGCCATCCATCAGGGCAGTGTGTGTGTGTGTGTGTGTGTGTGTGTGTGTGTGTGTGTGTGTGTGTGTGTGTGTGTGTGAGTGAATCTGATCACTGGCCTGCTCAGCCAGCCCGGCCGGTCTGCTTACTCACCGCACCTAAAGTCAAACTTCCATCACGCTCGGCGAATGAGCCATCGAGGGGTTAGGGGGGGAGAGGCTCGAGGCTCGAGGCTAAAGGATCAGATTTGGGGGATTAGTGAGACAGGAACGTCAGTCAAGGCTCCGGGCGTTCCTGTTTGTGTGTGTGTGTGTGTGTGGGGCAAGGAGGGGTTGTTAGCGTCTGGAGGCTAGTCTGTAGCCAGCCTGTCTCTGGACCTGACTGAGGGAGGTCTCTATAAAAAGCTCTGGACAGCTGAAGGCAGTGAGACACTGTGATGTCTTCACCTCGCTATAGTTCTTCCTATAGTTCCTCCAGCTAGGGCCGGTCCCTTATGGTCCTACTTAACAGCCCTACGCTGAGTGGACGTTGACTTGTTGACGACGTTGTTGTTGTTGTTGTTGTTGTTGTTGCGGTACATGTAGATCACGTAGGTGCTGCTAGCTCTTGTCATCAATCCGCAGATTAATAGCTGAACTTTCAGAACACGGCAAACAAGATAATCCAAGATCCAAATCTACGCCATAGGTTATAAACAATACTAGTTATAAACAATACTAGTTCTGGTAGAAAGTACTTGTTGAAAAGAATGTTTTTCTCACCACACTTATTACTAGTTCAGTGAAAAAAGTATCAGTCCACATCTAGCTATCAAATGTTAATATTTGTCGAATTAGGTCAAGTCCGGAGCGTTAACGCTGCTCTGCAGGAATGTTAATATGGTGTGTGTTATTGTGCGATTAAAGATCATTTTAAGGTTGGTCACGTCCCATTCAGGTCCAGCCTGCCTGTTAAATCATTGAGTCTGTGTTAGCCAGAGGGCATGACTGGAAACATTCTCAATTTGCAGGACAATAAAAAAAGGTTTTTTTTGTTTGCCAAAACCTCATTAGAGGCCCAACCCTGGCAGGCCCCCCCCCCCCCCTGATTAAGTCCAGCCATTCTTAACTTTGAGTGGACGTCTACGTGAGGCTTCATGTTCTCCTCAAATTCCAATGAGAAGGCAGGAGGCATGAACAGTTGTCTGCGGAGACCTTGGCACTCCCCTTTTTAACTCATTCAAATAGGTCAGAGATCCATTCTGATATTCTTAGAGCTGGGTCTCCTGGAACTAATAATTAGTTATCACGGCAAAGTTAAAACCTGGACATTTGACTCAAATAACCTGTCAATTGATGTGTTTTATCGTTATATTCCACTACAGTTTTCTGGATTTATTCTATATTCTGATGTAAAAAATAATCCATGGCCAAATAGCATTTTTATTTCCGCAATGAGCTTAAGCGTTGTAGTTCTAGTGCAAATTGTAGTGTTATGACTTGAAATCTACTGATTGTTACCAATTAATTGGATCCTTTTTTTTTCTGTGGAAAAATCAGCAGTGGAATTGATTTCAGTGGTGGTGTTTCATAGAGGGGCAGTGTTGTATTTCAGTTGACTGTATATGACATGACCTGGCTGACGTGTGGAATATGTCCGCCTTGCCCTTCTGGGGCATTTAAACCAAAGAAATGCCACTGAATAGCTGTAAGGTCCCTTGTCAAGTGTTTCAAAGCTTAAATGTGTCTCATGAGTAATGCATGTCAATGTGTCATGATTGATTGATTGATTAGAGAAGCTCAGAAGCAGGTCTGGTGTCATTTTTGCACTCCCAAATTTCAATTTCAATTCTTCCTTGGAGTCTTAAGTGTTTTAAAGTCTGGGCAGTGTTTAGCACAGGATGGAGTGTTAAGTGTTGTAAAGTCTGGGTAGTGTTCAGCACAGCACAGGACAGGATAGGATAGGATGTCTATGTTGTTGGGGCGGCCATCTTGTGTGGGAGTCTAACTGCTGTTCCTGTGCTCACTGACAGCCAGGCTTTCGTCCTCCACAGGATACGCCTTCGTGCACATGGAGAACAAGGAGGACGCGCTGAAGGCCATCGAGGCGCTGCACGGCACCTCCTTCAAGGGGCGCCCTCTCTCCGTGGAGCTGTCCAAGGTGCAGCCCAACAAGCAGGCGCCCACGGGGAAGATCCCCTGCGTCAGCTGCGGCAAGCAGGGCCACTACGCGGGCGAGTGCCCGGCGGGCAAGGCCTCGTCGCTGGAGCAGTACCAGAGCCAGGCGGCCGTGCTGGCGGCGGCCGCGGCGGCGGCGGCCGGGCTGCCGCTGCAGGTGCAGCAGAGCGTGCACAACTCCGTGTACAACACGTCGACCTTCGACCCCACCTACGCGGCGCTGACGGGACTGACGGCCGGGACGGGCGCCCGCGCCGAGGGAAACGCGCTGGCGCCGGCCGTGTACGGGGCGCTGGCCAGCCAGGTGTACGGCAGCGTGGCCAACCCGCTCTACGGCCAGATGGCCAATCACCAGGCGGCGGCCGCTGCCGCCATGAACCCCGCCCTCAACGCCGCGGCCGCCGCGCAGATGTACGGCACCATGAGCCCCGCCTTCTCGTACGGCCAGATGACCAGCGGGCATCATGCCCTGGCCTCTGCCGCCGCCGCAGCGGGCTACGGCCACCAAATGTACGCCCCCCACATGGCCAACGCGGTCTTCATGGCTGCGCCCGGTATGGACCTGAACGCTGCCGCTGCCGCTGCCGCGGTCAACCCGGGGTACACGATGGCCCCGACGCTGTACACCACGTCCCCGGGCCACTACGCCACGCTGGGCACGGCGGACCACGGCGCCCTGCTGGAGGCGGCGCGGGCACACTACATGGCACAGGGCCAGCACATGTTGGCAG
>NC_045169.1:25853460-25865960 GCF_900700415.2 Clupea harengus | reverse complement strand
GTGCCCGAGGCATGCTATGCTGTCTGGTCTGTGCTCCTGGTCACATGACCCCCACTGACCTCCCTGTCCCCGGCTGCAATAGGTCCGCCTGACTCGGGATGCGTTGTGTTACGCAAAAGTGGGGAGGCAATTAAGCGTTGCACCAACCAGCGCGCCAGGGAAGTCTCTCACCGCCAAGGTAACAACCAAGCCCCGTGCCGCCAACCTCATGACTCCTCCTCCTCCTCCTTCCTCCTCCTCCTCCTCCCCTGCCCTCGTCTGTCTCACCTCCCCCTCAACCAGAGCCTGCGCCTTGACAACCGCTCCCATCCTCCTCACACCCCCCCACCCCGTGACCCTTGACCCCTCCCCTTGCTCCACACAAACCTCCCTCCTGACCCCCCCTCTGTACTTCCTGCGTGGGCTTTGGTGTGACCACGGTTATGGGGTATGTTGGATCGCCACGGCAACCTCCCATGAGGTCCCCCCCCCCCCCCGACTCGAGTGTGTGCCCTCAGCCCGGCTTCTGACTGACTGTGTGACTGACTGCTGCCGCCTGCTGGTCGTCCGCTGGTGTGTGAGCGAGCGAGCGAAAGAACGAACGAACGAGCAAACGAGCTAGTGAGCGAGAGAAAGCCCCTGTGTGTTCTTCCGAAGCGAGTGAGCTGGTGAGGTTCTTCTGGGGGTGTTAAACCTGCTTGGCTCCATGTGAACCCCCTGCCTCCTCCCCCATCCCCCCCCGTCTGCCTTACCCACCGGGATATCGGCTAACTCTGGAACAGCTCTGGCTTCATCCGGTGCAGATCCATACCAGATCCGCACCAGATCACAAACCAGATCTGTTTCAGCGTTGGCTGCCATCTGGGTTGGGTTTTTTTTATTATTTTTTTACCTTTGCTAGTGAACAGCTACTCCTTTTCCGCCGTTTTCGCCTGAAACACCCTACCCCTCCACCAACCCCCCCACACCCCCCACCCCAGTCTCTCCGCCGCCATCGTCGACGTGCTCTTGGGGTCAGCAAAACTGCCCCCAACCCCTCCGTATTACCCCTGTTTGCACCAGCACTCACTTTAACTGCCTCCTCCTGCTGCCATACACAGCTCCCTTGGCACCAACTCCAGAATACTGCCCCCTTTCTCACACACACACACACACACACACACACACATTCCCCTCAGTCTAGTGGACCACCTTGAATTTGTTCACGTATGCCTTGTCCAAATGCCTGTACATGGTTCCAGCTTGTCCATGTCGGTGTCCACTACCTCCTTGCTCACTCATGGAACCTTCTAGTCAACTGAATTCCACTGGTATGAATCGCCATAATCTCTCCTGTAAACGTCCTGACCTTTCTCAAGAGTTGCAATATTACACAAGTAGTACAGAAAAACATAGCGTGGCATTTAGACTAGATTTAGCAGGAGGACCTCACAACCCCTTCCTTTGGCCCCAAATCTCCCAACAAATCCCTAGATCCCATCCCAATAGATCCCTAGATCCCATCCCAAACAGGTCCCTAGATCCCATCCCAAACAGATCCCTAGATCCCATCCCAAACAGATCCCTAGATCACACCCCATCCCAAACAGATCCCTAGATCACACCCCACCCCAACAGATCCCTCGATCCCATCCCAAACAGATCCCTCGATCGCACCCCAACCCAACAGATCCCTAGATCCCATACCAAACCAAACAGATCACTAGATCCCATACCAAACAGATCACTAAATCCCATACCAAACAGATCCCTAGATCCCAACCCAAACAGATCCCATCCCAAACAGATCCCTAGATCCCAAACCAAACAGATCCCATCCCAAACAGATCCCTAGATCCCATCCTAACCAGTTCTCTCCTCAGTCTGCATCTGCCTGTTATAGAGCGTGTACTATACCTGTGTGTGTGTCTGTGTGTGTATCTGTGATTGTTTTTTTGTTTTTCAATGTTTTGTGAGGACTCTCCCTTTTTCTCTGTGGTGGCAAAACGTGCAAACACACACACTCTCTCCAAAGCCCCTCTCCATCTTCAACCAATAAAATAAATAAAAAACATAAAACACTCTAACACACACACACATGTGTCCTAAACAGCTTGGCTGGTGGAAGGAAGGAGAGGAGAGAAGGAGTGGATGGAGGGATGGTAATGGATGGATTGAAGGAAGGATAGATAGATGGAGGAAAGGTGAGTACCCCAAGCATGGATCACCTCTTCCAGACCATTCCTACTCCTCTGTCCTGCACCGCCCCCCTGGTTGCGGAGACTCCACCCGAGTCCTTGGATGGGGTTCGACTCCATAGGGTACTGAGTCCTTGGATGGGGTTCGACTCCATAGGGTACTGAGTCCTTGGATGGGGTTCGACTCCATAGGGTACTGAGTCCTTGGATGGGGTTCGACTCCATAGGGTACATTACTGAGTCCTTGGGTGGGGTTCGACTCCATAGGGTACTGAGTCCTTGAATGGGGTTCGACTCCATAGGGACCTGCAAAGCAGGGGCCTTCATCTCCTACTCTGGTGAGTTGGTGCGTTTTGGGCTTTACTGGGTAGCCTTGGTGAAGTGGCTATCAAGTAAGCACTGGGGAGCCTAATAGCAACGCAATCTAGGAAACCACTTCCTCTGCTCAGATTTGGACGAGGAGGCGACTTTCTTTTTAAAACACACCAGGGTAGGATTTGTGAGTCCCTGCCTTCCTCCGCAACCAGAAGTTATATCACCAGGCTGGCTCCATGTTTTAGCGGTTAGCTGGCTAACTCTGGTAAACATACTGAAGAAAATACCTTCACGGTCAATGGCTTCAAACTCACAAAGCCTCGAACCCCTGTTTGTGTTTTAACATGAGTCATGCACCGCTGACAGAAGGTCAAAGGTCAGTCTCAGTACTTTCCGGAGATAGCGAGCTAACTTTAAAACGCACTTTGTGATATAAAACACAGGGCTTGACTCATTTATTTCAGTGAGCGGCTCCCATCTCCCTGCTGTCTGACTGGTGTGTTTCATATTTTCCCGCTGAGCAAGGAAGTCCTCCACAGAGGATCAATGCCCTGCCCTTTGTATGTTCACACATTCACCACAAAATGGCTGCCGCCACCTCCTCCCCCCCCCCCCCCTACACTGCCCCCCATGTCCACACTCTGTGCGCTGGATGGCTAACACAAGCCTAGCCGTTACGCTTGTCCAGAAAGCAGCTATCTCCGGAACCGGGCCTGGCCCAGGTCTGGCCCTGCTCTGGACCTGGTCTGGCACGGCCTCGCTCCGCTCCGGAGAAAGCTGCTTTCTGCTTGTGTTCTTGGGTCACGTGTAGTCCTTGACTAGCTTCCATTGCCTCTCGCTAGTAGCAAAGCCACATGGTATCTGTGTGATGTGTGTCTGGTCAAGATAATCCCCCCGTTTGTGTCCTGAGCAGCAACGTTTCATTAGAGAAACAATTAATGTGTTTTTTTTTTTTAAAGTACAATAATCAAATCAAGAAAACAATTCTATTGCAGGCGATAGGATGCCTATAATTTGTCATTTGTAACGGTTGCCTTTTACATGGAGATGAAGTAGTTGGAGCATGTTTTGAAGAGGTGCATAAAATGGCGATACCTCATGTCTGTGACAAAAATGTACACTCCTGTGACCTCGTCTGCATGGGTACAATTTGTTATCATCTGCATGCCAATCTCGAAATAAATCACTTGGAATTAGAAGGGACGCTGTTTTGATTTTTTCTTCCATCACACTAAACCGCACTGGGCTGTGTCAATTCAAGGCTTTCATTTTTTTTTTTAAAGGGTGCCTGTATCAATATTATGGTAAAACTACAAAACAGACAGACTTTTGTCGACTCACAGAGAACTTATTTGTTAAAATAAAGCATAGCTGAACATTAATGTAATAGCCTTTTCGGAATAAGTTTCAAAGAAAAGAAAAAACTGGGTGCAAAATTGAAAAAGAACATTCACATCCGCTCCAGCCTGAGTACAGATGCAGGTCAAAATGAATGACCTTAGATGACCTGGAGGATGACCTTGGATGACCTTAGATGACCTGGAGGATGGGGTCAGCAGGGGTCAATTTCATTAAAGGAGCAAACCCAGCAATGTACCTTATCGACAGACCAATCAGAACCATGTACCTTATAGGCAGACCAATCAGAACTACTGACAGCATCTCAGTACATATTTCACACTGAAAAGCCTTAGATGTCCTGGATGATGTTACAGTCAGGGGTCACAAATGTGTATTTCATTAAAGGAGCAAACCCAGCCATGTACCTTATAGACAGACCAATCAGAACTACTGACATCATCTCAGTATGTCCAATAAGAAGACACGATCAGAGGCTTGTGTCATTTATCCAGCACTGGACTTTCACACAGGAGGTCAGGTAACAGCACTACAAAACAAGTAATTTCTTCTCTGCTCCCTGAAATGAGACTGTTTAGTGTATTCGTTTGTCTGGGCTCCGCCTAGTAGCACAGTAATTGCTCTATAAATGTATGTAAATTCTATACATGTATGTAAATTAAAATTATTACTTTTGATGCTGTGTTGCTGAAGGCAGTTTTTGCAACTAATAAAATAGAACATTTTGATGTCACCGTAACAAATACAATAACATACAAAAATCTAAATAAACCATTATGTGAAGGAGGTCATAAGATGTGCATATAAACCTACAGACTGTATATATATGGTATCTTGACTGTTTATAAAGTTTATTAGAGTCGTCTGAAAAAGCTTGTCTGAACTACTTTTCTGTTAGAGAGCTGATACATCTTCTGGTGGACATACAGGCCAAGCAGTATAACTGTGCCTTTAGCGATACAAGATCATAATCCTGGTGAACAAAGTCTTGCTATATATCCAGACTCTAATTACACAGATATACACATACAGTACCAGTCAAAAGTTTGGACCGACCTTCTCATTTTTTGAGAAGTGTTTTCTTTACTTTTATTATTTTCTACATGGTAGATAACACTTTTTTTGTTTAGTACATCATTCCATATGTGTTATTTCGTAGTTAGAATGTCTTCAGTATTAATCTACAATGTAGAAAATAATAAAAGTAATGAAAACACTTCTCAAAAAAATGAACGCTGTGTCCAAACTTTTGACTGGTACTGTACACACACAAACACTTCAGATTCAATACAGGCTTATTGCTAGCAGTAGTTTAACAGTTCCCTGTTATTGTACGTCTCAGTTCGATATTACTCTGAAAGTTCCAGTCGAATTATGTGTGTTGATGGCAATGTTCCCGGTGGCGAAAGGCACGGAGACGCCCTGTTCTCTGTTTACTAATGGAGAGCCTGGCTTGGGACGAGGCCCGCTGCAAGAAGTACCAAGGGCAACAGGTGCTCAACTCAAGACACAAGTGCTGCCACTCATCTATGCCGTGGTCATGCCCGCTGAGATTGGGCGAGTGACCGCACCGACCCCGCCCTTCGAACCTTTTATGAATCCGAAACTCATACCCATGCGCCTTACTTATTGGGGTGCGGTCACGTGCGTTACTTTTGACCAGGGCAAGAGCAGTGGGGCAGCACAAGTCACCGCTTAAGTGGGAGTGGGAGCAGCACCTCTCCTCACCGGCACCTCGAACCAGCGGAGTCTGGAAACCCGCGGCCTCTTCTCTTTCTCTTTTTCTTTAAAACTGTTGACCGCGTGCGTCCTGCCAAGCCCACGGAGCGCGAAACTGTAGCGCGTGCTGTAGAAGGTTCAGACACTTGCCAAAAGTTAATTCATCAAAAGGGATAACGAAGAGGGGCCAGACGGAGACGGCAAAATGACGACCGTCATTGAAACCCAACACCACTACGATACCTACATGATAAATGCGGACGGAGAGTACATGGGTCAGGAAGATGACTGGGACAGAGATCTTCTCCTGGACCCTGCTTGGGAGAAGCAGCAGAGAAAGGTAGGTGGAGGGCTGTCACAGTGGGTCAGACTACGCTCACACAAGTTCATAGGCCAGCCGGTGCAAAGCGCACTTCAAGCCTGATTTAAAAACAAACTGATATGATGCGGCAAATGTCGCACTTCAATGGGCGCGTGGGATAGGGCTTCATCTTGGCGCGGAAGGGATGCACCTGCTCTCCGTATTCTGGAAGCGCTTCTCGATTTGATACGTTGGACGCACATATTTCACAGGGTTGTCTTACCACTACTCCCTCACCCCGCCTCAAGAAGTCCGGTGCTAAATATACACGCACCTCCATACATTAGATGTGTGATAAAAGCACTGCCTCCGTGCGTAATTGCGCATAGGCCTTTGTTGGACCGTATGTTTAGATTGTGTATTCAATGATATAGAGAGTAAATGTCCTTGATGCTCAAATGAGTTTTCTGCACATTTTTGCGGGCCAAAAATGATTCACCCTGACGAGACTGTTCCGTCTGTTTGCTGGACTGAGCGGTTGAACAGTTTCTGGCCACTTCTTAAAGATTCCTTACCGTGGCTATCAGCTGGTCGCGCTATTGATGACTGTGACAGCTGCTTTTTAATAGGCTGTCAGACCTTGAAGTCGGTGTGGCTCATGTCACGGTTTTGGGTGACGTCAGTGTTCCTTAGTCACGGATAGCATTCTGATTCGAACGGAGGATGATGTCCTCTTGCTATCGTAAATCTTTAAACTATATTTGGATATCAGTAAACTTGTTCCAGTCCCCTGACGTTAATTATACCATGGCAACTGTTGCTAACTTGACACTTGACATATACCATACACGAAGAACCACACAGGACACCCGACAAGAAAAGTTAATACTTGTTAAAGTTTATTTGGCTCTCAAAGCTAGCCACAGTGCATATAGTTTTTGGTATTGGTTAGCTGGGTTTACATATTGAGGGTTGTTGTGACGTGTAGAAGTTTGTGTGTGCCTGCGTAAAGGACAAGGACAGAGACAGACAGACAGACAGACAGACAGACAGAGAAAGAGGGAGAGAGTTGATGTGCATAAGACTGAGCTTTCTCCTTCAGTCTTGTGGCCAGTGTTTGAGTTGCCATAGAGAGACCTCAACAGATGGCAGGGAGGGAGAGAGAGAGAGAGAGAGAGAGAGGGAGGGAGAGAGGGAGCTCACCGGCTGTGCCGGGAGAAGTGTGATGAGGGTTGGTTTGGGTCTGGGAATAGACATCTTCTAAAAATACTCTTGAACCCTGCTGGTTACCACCACCCCTCTTAAGTCAACCATTAAGTCACATCCTATAACTTCACAACTCCAATAGCATCTATCTATCTATATCTATCTATCAATCTATCTGTCTGTCTGCCTGTCTATCTGTCTGTCTATCTATCTATCTATCCATCTAGCTGGATAGCTAGCGCGCATTCTAGCTAATTATCTATCTGTCTGTCTATCTGTCTGTCTGTTTGCTTTTCTCACTCTCTTGCTCTGCTAGACATTTTTAGCCGCTACATCATAGCCAGCCTCAGATTAGTCTTCTTTTCAAGTCAGCGCCCCTCATGGCAGCAAGACTGAGGGAAACTGGGGCTTCTCTTAGAGAATGACCTCGGCATCATCCAACAACGACAACAACGAGTGGAAGCTACTTAGCGGCCATGTTGGCATCGCTTAATCTACATCTGACCTTGGGGCCAGGGGTGGGGTCACTGGAAGAGGTGGTGATGTGATGGTGGAGGTGTGTGTGTGTGTGTGTGTTTGTTTGTATGTCTCTGTGTGTGTGTGTGTGTGTGTGTGTGTGTTGTGTATGTGTGTGCGTGTGTTTGTGTATGTGTGTGCGTGTGTGTGTGTGTGTGTGTGTGTGTGTGCGTGCGTGGGTGCGTGTGTGTGTGCGCATGTGCGCGCGCGCGCGCGCGCGTGTGTGTGTGTGTGCGTGTGTAGTCTGACTTTCCACATTACCTCGGAGTGTCAATCAAACCTCCCTGCTCTTCAGGGCACCCCCGCCCATCTCTGCACTTGGAGGAACAGCCCAAGGAGCTGATCTCACTGCGTAAATATAGTCCCCCTGCATCACTCTGCAGTGAAATGAATACGCACCCTGACACCCCCAAACACCTGTTCTCCTCAGCCCCCCCTGAGGGTTTCAATGGAAAGAAAAAAAAACACTGATGTCCGGGGTGGGGTGGGGTGTGGAGGGGTCGAGGAGTAAACAAACTGTTTGTCAACAGATGGTTTCCATAGGAGATGCTCTGAAAGAAGCTTTCAAAATAGACGACTAGTCCGCCGGCCTCCCCCGCGGATCGACTTGTAACTAGGAAGTCAGACGTGTATTTGCCTTGTGTGGCCCTTTAAATAGACAATCTCATGTAGCGGCTGAATCCCATCCAGTATGGATGTATAAAGTGGCAAGACGTGCTCCAGGACTAGTGAGTATATTCAGACGTGCTCCAGGACTAGTGAGTGAGTATATTCAGACGTGCTCCAGGACACTAGTCAGTGAGTATATTCAGACGTGCTCCAGGACACTAGTGAGTGAGTGTATTCAGAGGAACGGGAGTCAGAGGCATAAAACACTGTGTTGATGAAACGCTTGAATATCACCGACTTCATCACCAGGACAGGATGATCTTGTGACTCTCTCGGGGATCCCATGAGGACAACAGCCTCAGACGTTTAGAATATATTCTGAACCCCCTGATGTAAAATAATGCCATACTGGTTTAGTTTAGCAAGGTTACAGTGCAGTTGTACTCCTCCAGTACAGAGATGCCCCCATTTCCCCGAGTCATTTCCCAGCCTGAGACACTTTAGTCCTGTATAGGCGGGACAGGCACTTTCTGATAAAGACGACACAACTTTTTGATAAGACTCACAACTTTTTGATAAGACTCACAACTTTTTGATAAGACTCACAACTTTTTCATAAGACTCACAACTTTTTCATAAGACTTACAGCTTTGTTGAAAGCGCCACTCCCCATTGCATCTCTCTGTTTGCGCTCTAACACCACAGTTCTTTGAGCTGCACTTCCATCATGTGTTGGAGTGATTGACAGCCTGTCGAAGTGAGTCACTCGATGGTTCTCCCCTATTCAAGCCAAAATCCCCCCATGGTTCTAAAAGTAAACTGTACACATAAATATCCTAGACAAGTTGAGTCGTTGACTAGTAATGTGCCAAAGGACCTTTTAATGAAAGGTAGTCAGTGACTGAAACCAAAGTCGATCTTCCCAAACCCTGCCAATATGAAAGAGCCAAAGAAATGACATCATGATTATATTGAACTAGTAGTGCATTACTGTAACTATATCCTCATTTGCAGGCATGGGCTAATGCCATTATTCCAAAGGGTTGACAGTTGTGTGTCACAGTTACCCAACGCAATCATTATTCAGTTTTCCATCTTTTTGGGGGGCTGTTGCTTCATGCTTTTTGTCACTCTTTTGATGACATCTACACTGATCCCAGACCAGGGCAGACCAGGGCAGGAAGTACTCGAGGAAGGGAGACGGGTGCAAACGAGCCGAGGGGAAGGTCAGGGGTCATCTCCCTGGTAGTATAAGAACAGAGCAAAGGGTTAGGGGTCGTCTCCATGGTAGTATAAGAACAGAGCAAAGGGTCAGGGGTCATCTCCCTGGTAGTATAAGAACAGAGCAAAGGTCAGGGGTCGTCTCCCTGGTAGTATAAGAACAGAGCAAAGGGCATAGAAAATGTCCCTGAAAAACATCTGTTGACTGACTGACCTTAAGACCCAGGGTCATCTGCACAATGCCTGACATGATCCGTGGTCTCCAGCTCCTCTGAAGGGGCCTGCGGTGAGTCTCTGAGGCATCCAGAGATCAGGTTCGCTCAGGGGAGTGTAAGGAACTCCTACTGTAAGCTAAGACGGCATTCAAAAGCTGTGATCGACACAAGAGGGAGGTGTCAGCCAGTCAGCCGTGACGTTATTGGCACCGAATGCTTCGCACTCACTGAGGTGTGAAGCAAGCGAGCACCTTTGATCTGACGACCTCTTTAGTTATTTCATGGGAACAATTTGTGCAGTCTGCATTAGGTGTGCTATTTGAACTCAGACATTTAATCATCTTATATTGTTTTTTTTTTATATATGGTGCAATGTCAATGAAATGTGTCCACTCCGAGAGAAGTGTGATGCGGTGTGTATGGGTCTCCAGAGTGAGCTGGATATGTGAATGGCATGGTGTGGTTGGTCACCCCTAGAGGTTATAAATACACTGCGCATAGTACAAGGCCAGACTTGCAATTAGCCTTCCAATGTGAATACACTTAGGGGTTGGTCATCCCTGATCAAATTAAGTTGACATTTGATGGTCTAGCTGTGAAGTGATTCCTTCCTGTCAGCAACTTATCCTGTTCACTTTATTTATCTTTCTCTCTCTTTCACTCCCGCTCTCCTTCTCCCCCCTCCCTCTCTTTCTCTCTCTCTCTCTCTCTCTTCTCTCTCTCTCTTCTCTCTCTCTCTCTCTCTCTCTTTATATATATATAGAAGTACAAATGTGTGCAGATAGCATCACATTAAAATCATTGAGTTGATGAATTGTTCTACACTTAAATGTGCTGTAACTAGCCTCTTTACTATAATACAGAGCCTCTTCACTCGCACAGTTCAACATATACCCCCAAAACCCTCTGGATAAAGTGAAACACATTTAGAATGTTACATTATTAATACATATGCTATCACACACAGACCTGTTATTTTATCACAGTGTTTTTTTTTTTGCTTCAATACCAGTGGCCCAATCATGCAGTCTGAGGGCTGACAAGCTAGTCCTCTGATGTAGACAAATGGAGGGGAAACCAACTAGATCTTATTATTATAGCCTATGATTGCTGCTGCGGGTCCACAGGGGGCATCTGTAATGTGGCTGATTATGATGAATTTATGATCTCCTTGTGAGATTTGGATATGGGCTAGTAGAGGCGGCCATGTTGGCTCAGAGGAGGCGGCCATGTTGGCTCAGAGGAGGCAGCCATGTTGGCTCAGAGGTGAGATTTGGATATGGGCTAGAGGAGGCAGCCATGTTGGCTCAGAAGTGAGATTTGGATATGGGCTAGTGGAGGCAGCCATGTTGGCTCAGAGGAGGCGGCCATGTTGGCTCAGAGGAGGCAGCCATGTTGGCTCAGAGGTGCTACTGTACTACTCCTGCCCGGATTACAGCACAGATAACTCTTCACTTTCAGATTACTCTTCATTTTCAGATAACTCCTTCATTTTCAGATAACTCTTCATTTTCAGATAACTATTCATTTTCAGATAACTCTTCATTTTATCTGCTGCCTGCCTGAGGGGGGTCTAGCTGTCCAGCAGCGGCTAATGAGGGGACATTTAACTGTGCCTCTGCTTTTAACCCTGTTTCAATGTTTCGTGTCTCCACATGACTGTCTAACATTATATATATATTAGTGCTGTCAAACGATTAAAATATTTAATCGCGATTAATCGCATTTATGTCATAGTTAACTCAAAATTAATCGCGATTAATCGCATTTATGTCATAGTTAACTCAAAATGAATCGCGATTAATCGCAATTTTTTATCTATTCTAAATGTCCCTTCATTTATTTATTTTATTGAAAACCAACATTGCCAAATAGGGCGGTACAAAATAAAATTTCAGGTAAACAAGGACTCAGCCTATAGTGCAGTTAAACCATGGCTTAATATTGTATTTTTTTTTTTCAAGTTTGCTGGGAACAAAGCAGTCAGGCCTCTTATTTCAGAAACAATGAACCGTAACAGTTAGGTTACCAATAAAAGGTAAGCCTACTACTTCTTTGCTTTCAGCCAGCTGCCTGTTGACATTTTCAGACAACAGTGAAGCTTGCTTCTTTTGCACAACACAACTTTTAAAAGTAAACTTTCCATTCAGAAGCTTTTTATCATCCATTTCGCCGTATTTCGCTCACCATTCACTCTCAAACCGTAACGTTAGCCTACTACACAGTTTGCGAGGCCAAAAAGAACGTTAATCTAAAAAAAAAAAAAAAAAAATAAAAAAAAAATTAAATCTCTCACGTTAATCTCGCGATAAAATAATTAACGGCGTTAAAATGGGTTTGCGTTAACGCCGTTAATAACGCGTTAAACTGACAGCACTAATATATATACATATATATATATATCATTCTGTCAGTGATTCATCTGTCTGGATTAGTGTTTCAGAGACAAGATGACTTTCACCTTGACCCCCCACATTTATTTGTGTTTAAATTGTAAATTCTAGGCTAGGTTTAGATTGTAAATTCTAGGCTAGGTTTAGATTGTAAATTCTAGGCCTTGATCTCCTTGTTCCTAAACCTTCTTATATTCTTCAACTCCCTCAGGAGAGAACCCCAGTTTTAGACAAGTGTGGCGTTTCACGTAGAATTGATTTCAGATGGGACAAGAACCCATCAATAATCTTCCAACATTACCAACATTAAGTTGTGTTCGCCCGCCACCCCACACCCTTAGCAGAGTCTCCCCAGCAGGGCAGTGCTGAAGGCGGGGATGGCTTAATTTAAATGCCAACTACCAAGAGCTTTGGAGCTTCTGACCTGATCTGTTGCACATGTTACCAGTATCATAAATATGTATTTACCACACACACACACACACACACA
>NC_045169.1:25845960-25848460 GCF_900700415.2 Clupea harengus | reverse complement strand
GAGAGAGAGGCAGAGATAGAGAGGCACTTGGGTGTGTGTGTGTGTGTGTGTGTGTGTGTGTGTGTGTTGTGTGTTTGGGGGGGGGGCAGTTTAATGAGAGAGAGGCAGAGATAGAGAGGCACTTGGGTGTGTGTGTTGTGTGTGTGTGTGTGTGTGTGTGTGGGGGGGGGCAGTTTAATGAGAGAGAGGCAGAGATAGAGAGGCACTTGGGTGTGTGTGTGTGTGTGTGTGTGTGTGTGTGTGTGGGGGGGGGGGGGGGCAGTTTAATGAGAGAGAGGCAGAGATAGAGAGGCACTTGGGTGGGTGTGTCCAATCTATACAATCTCTCTTCTCTCCTTGTCCTTCCAAATCCAATAAAAGCAGATATGTGAACTCTGTGTTCTCTCTCTCACACACACACACACACACATATACACACCCTACTCTGGTCTCACATGCACACAAGCACATACAGATCGTATTTACACATGTGTATTTACAATCATCTCAGTTATCGGCTGTGTTATGCAGCACACACACACACACACACACACACACACACACACACACATACTGACTGACTGACGTGGCTTCTTCACTGATAGAATGTAATGTCTGTGAAATTTAAAATTAGAACACATGAAAATAAGAGAGAGAGAGAGAGAGAGAGAGAAATTAGAGAGGGAGAGAGATAGAAAGAGAGAGGGAGAGAGATAGAGAGAGAGAGGGAGAGGGAGATAGAAAGAAAGAGGGAGAGAGAGAGAGGGAGAGAGATGAGAGAGAGATAGAGACAGAGAGGGAGAGAGGGAGAGAGGGAGATAGAAAGAGAGAGGGAGAGAGATAGAGAGAGAGAGGGAGAGAGATAGAGAGAGGGAGAGAAATGAGAGATGAGAAATTAGAGAGGGAGGGAGAGAGAGAGAGAGAGGGAGAGAGAGAGAGGGAGATAGAGATAAGAGAGCGATGAAAAGGGCTTTATAATAACAGGTATGGAGAGGCAGTGGGGTGAGGGCACTCTCTGCTGTGTGTGTGCTACTTGTAAATGTATGTGTCCTCATGGTTTTTTCATTTTCCTACTTTTTCTTTCCTCTGTGTTTCTGTTTCCACGGTGATACTCCTGTCATGACACCCCCAACCCTTCCTCCCTCTCGCTTCGTCTCTCCCCCCCATATATCTCCACATCTTACACTCTTTCTTTCTCTCGATTTATCTTTCCTCTATCAATCTTCTTCTCTCTGTTTTTGCCTCATCCCTCATTCTCCATCCTTCCTTCCTTCCTTCCTTCTTCTCCCTCTCTCTCTCTCTTATCTCTCTCTCTCAGCTCTCTCTCTCTCTCTCTCTCTCATCTCATCCCTCCTACACTACCTGAGGTCATAAGTCATCTATATCTCTGTCTCGCCACCTCCCTCCCTCTCTCCTCTCTCTCTCTATCCCCCTCTCCCTGCCTCTCTCCTCTCCTCTCTATCCCCCTCTCCCTCCTCTCTCCTCTCCTCTCTATCCCCCCCTCCCTAAACCCTAATCCTCTTCTCCCCCCCTCCTCTCTCTCTCTCTCTCCTCTCCTCTCTATCCCCCACTCCCTAAACCCTATTCCTCTTCTCCCCCCTCCTCTCTCTCTCTCTCTCCTCTCCTCTATCCCCCTCTCCCTAAACCCTATTCCTCTTCTCCCCCCTGCCTCTCTCCTCTCCTCTTTATCCCCCTCTCCCTGCCTCTCTCCTCTATCCCCCTCTCCCTAAACTCTCTTCCTCTTCTGCCTCCTCCTCCTCCTCCTGTTGAAGGAGTCCCCATCACCCCCCTGAGCTTGTTGACATACCCCAGCAGTGATGCAGTCTTCTCTGGCCCGGGGCGTTGACGACGACGACCTTGAGTTCCTCTTCCTCAAGTGACAGCTGCACGTCTCAGCGCCTCCTTAGAGCTCATTCCACAAGGGCCCTTCTTTTATTTATACATTTATGTCTGTCAACAACAACACTTTATCATCACGCTCATACATATATATATATATATATCTATGTGTGTGTGTGTGTGTGTGTGTGTGTGTGTGGTTACATCCACGCACACACACACACACACACACACACACACTCACACACACATACGGATACATAGATAGATGGATAGAATAATTGATCGATTGATTCTTACATGGCACTGACAGATACAAAGACTGGGCTCAATTTTCTGCTGAGATTGCCTGACACGTCACCGAGCCAATGAGCTCGTCCAAACAGCTCAAACCCCTCCCACTCTCTAATCCCCTATCTCCTGCCCCGGGGACTCAGTGCAGTGGAGTGTGTGTGTGTGTGTGTGTGTGTGTATCCCTCAGTGTAGTGGTGGAGTGTGTGTGTGTGTGTGTGTATCCCTCAGTGTAGTGGTGGAGTGTGTGTATCCCTCAGTGCAGTGGAAGTGTGTGTAGTGTCGACCCTGGTGTCAGGAGTGTTTTGAAAGACTGGCATAGTGGCCTGGAAGGGTTGCCATTAGTGGATGTTATCTCTGTGTGTGTGTGTGTGTATGTGTGTGTGTGTGT
>NC_045169.1:25833460-25838460 GCF_900700415.2 Clupea harengus | reverse complement strand
TCTCTCTCTTTCTCTCTCTCTGTCTCTGTCTCTCTCTGTCTCTCTCTCGCTCTCTCTCTCTCTGTCTCTCCCTCTCTGTCTCTCTGCCTCTCTCTCTGTCTCTGTCTCTCCCTCTGTCTCTCTCTCTCTCTCTGTCTCTCTCTCTCTCCCTCCCTCTCTCTCTCTCTCTCTCTCTGGCCTTCTTACTTGCCTCCTACCCCCCTCTATATCTTCTCTCCCCACCCCTTTCTCTCTCCATCCTTCTCTCCCCACCCCTCTCTCTCTCTCTCCATCCTTCTCTTCTCTCCCCACCCCTCTCTCTCTCTCACCCTCCTCACCCTCCTCTCCTCTTCATCAGATTACAGCACACACAGACATTCCTCATTGGCCTCATCCTCTTCCTCTCCAGAGAAACTGATCTTTTCTGCAAAGGTTGCCTTAGTGTGAAGTGTTCTCAAAACGTTCCCCTCTGCACTGTCAACAGAAGAGATGTCCTTCTGTATTTATTTATGAACTGGTTCTTGGTCTCTCTTTCTCTCTCCCACACTTATTTGTATGAATCTTTTAGTGTCGTTGCCAGGTTTTAAGATCACTGTTAAAATAAAATAAATATCAAATGCAAAGGTAAAACAACATTTCTCTCCATCTCTCACACACACACTACTCTTTTTTTTCTCCCTTTGAACAATATCTCTCTCGGCCTCTTGGGGGTGCTGTTTGCCTTCCCGTAGCTTCTATGTGTGTCACAGTTATGTGTCTGAGAGGACGTAAGACTATACAAATAATTCCATCTTTCCTTCCCTCTCTCTCCCCCTCCCCTCTCTCTTCCCCCTCTCTCTCTCTCTCTTCCCCCTCCTCTCTCTCCCTCCCCCTCTCTCTCCCTCTCTCTCCCCCTCTCTCTCCCCCTCTCTCTCCATCTCTCCCCCCACCTCTCTCTCTCCCCCTCTCTCTCCCTCCCTCTCCCCCTTTCTCTCCCCCTCTCTCAGACGTTCACGGCCTGGTGTAACTCCCACCTGCGTAAGGCTGGCACGCAGATCGAGAACATCGAGGAGGACTTCAGGAATGGCCTCAAGCTCATGCTGCTCTTGGAGGTCATCTCAGGTAGCCACGGCAACAGCCGACCTTTCAAAAACATACAATGACCAACAGACAGACAGACATCACATGACCCACAGACATCACATGACCCACAGACAGACAGACATCACATGACCCACAGACATCACATGACCCACAGACATCACATGACCCACAGACATCACATGACCCACAGACAGACAGACATCACATGACCCACAGACATCACATGACCCACATACATCACATGACCCAGCAGACAGACAGACATCACATGACCCACAGACATCACATGACCCACAGACAGACAGACATCACATGACCCACAGACATCACATGACCCACAGACATCACATGACCTAAGACAGAGACCATACTGCCCACAGACATCACATGACCCACAGACACCACAATGACCCACAGACATCACATGACCCACAGACACCACATGACCCACAGACAGACAGACGTTACATGACCCACAGACATCACATGACCCACAGACAGACAGACATCACATGACCCACAGACAGACAGACATCACATGACCCACAGACAGACAGACATCACATGACCCACACACATCACATGACCCACAGACATCACATGACCCACAGCTGAAATGGAATAGTGTATTCAAAGTTGGGTCCGAACTGGAATAGCGGCTTATAAGCAACCTGTGCATACAACCTGTGCATACAACCTGTGCATATCTGTGCATACAACCTGTGCATACAACCTGTTCATACCTGTGCATAATACCTGTGCATACAACCTGTGCATACAACCTGTGCATACAACCTGTTCATACAACCTGTGCTTACCTGTGTTTACCTGTGCATACAATCTGTGCAAACCTGTACATGAATCTTGCTGAAATAATTGCCTGTTGTGTTTGTGTGTGACAGGCGAGAGACTGCCCAAACCTGACAAGGGCAAAATGCGCTTCCACAAGATTGCCAACGTCAACAAAGCTTTGGACTTTATCTGCAGCAAGGGGGTCAAACTGGTGTCCATTGGTGCTGAGGGTGAGTGTGTGTGCGTGTGTGTGTGTGTGTGTGTGTGTGTGTGTGTGCGTGTGTGTGTGTGTGTGTCTGTGTGTCTATACCAGGGACTACACTATGTGTGTGTGTGTGTGTGTGTGTGTGTGTGTGTTTACGTGTGCGCCCAGCAGTTCAGGATTCATCCATCTGTTTGTCTGTATGTGTGTGTGTACATGCGTGTGTGTATGTGTGTGTACATGCGTGTGTGTATGTGTGTGTACATGCGTGTGTGTATGTGTGTGTACATGCGTGTGTATGTGTGTGTACATGCGTGTGTGTATGTGTGTGTACACATGTGTGTATGTGTGTGTACATGCGTGTGTGTATGTGTGTGTACATGCGTGTGTGTATGTGTGTGTACACATGTGTGTATGTGTGTGTACATGCGTGTGTCTATGTGTGTGTACACATGTGTGTATGTGTGTGTACATGCGTGTGTGTATGTGTGTGTACATGCGTGTGTGTATGTGTGTGTACACATGTGTGTATGTGTGTGTACATGCGTGTGTGTATGTGTGTGTACACATGTGTGTATGTGTGTGTACATGCGTGTGTGTATGTGTGTGTACATGCGTGTGTGTATGTGTGTCTACACATGTGTGTATGTGTGTGTACATGCGTGTGTGTATGTGTGTGTACACATGTGTGTATGTGTGTGTACATGCGTGTGTGTATGTGTGTGTACACATGTGTGTATGTGTGTGTACATGCGTGTGTGTATGTGTGTGTACATGCGTGTGTGTATGTGTGTGTACATGCGTGTGTGTATGTGTGTGTACACATGTGTGTATGTGTGTGTACATGCGTGTGTGTATGTGTGTGTACACGTGTGTGTGTGTGTATGTGTGTGTACATGCGTGTGTGTGTATGTGTGTGTACAGTACATTCAGAAAGTATTCAGACCTCTTAACTGTTTTCACGTGTTATGTTATATTATTATTTTAGCCTTATGCTAAAATTGTTTTCCCTCATCAATCTACACTCAATACCCCATAATAACTTTTTAGATATTTAAAAAACTGAAATAATCACATTTAATGTAAGTATTCAAACCAATATCACATTAATGTAAGTATTGGCCACGGGGCACGGTGGCTCAGTTGCTTGCACTGCTTGCACTGCCGCCTCACAGCAAGAAGGTCATGGGTTCGATTCCCGCATGGGGCGCTGTTGGCTCTGGGGGGCAGGTCCTCCCCAGAGTGCACAGTGCTCAGGTGGGCTATCTCCCGGGCCTTTCTGTGTGGAGTTTGCATGTTCTCCCCGTGTTCACAAGGGGTTTCCTCCACTAAGGACCCCAACAGAAAAAATAACAGAACACATGTCCATCCCTGACCAAAAATGGACAGTTCACTTCACTTGGTCCCCGAGCGCTACAAGCTGCCCACTGCTCCTGGGCAGTCCTTGAGGAAGGACGGTCCAGGATGGGAAAAAGCAGAAAATACATTCACCGCGACCTCAGGCCTACCTGCGTGTGTGTGTGTCCTGTGTCGCCTCCATATATGCACGTGTGTGTTCCAGTGTGTCGTGTGTGCCATTAAAAACCTGACAAAGGTCTTAATTATATTCAAACCAATATCACATTAGTGTCAGTATTCAAACCAATATCACATTAATGTAAGTATTCAAACCAATATCACATTTAATGTAAGTATTCAAACCAATATCACATTAGTGTAAGTATTCAAACCAATATCACATTAATGTAAGTATTCAAACCAATATCACATTAGTGTAAGTATTCAAACCAATATCACATTTAATGTAAGTATTCAAACCAATATCACATTAGTGTAAGTATTCAAACCAATATCACATTAATGTAAGTATTCAAACCGATATCACATTAGTGTAAGTATTCAAACCAATATCACATTAATGTAAGTATTCAAACCAATATCACATTAATGTAAGTATTCAAACCAATATCACATTAGTGTAAGTATTCAAACCAATATCACATTAGTGTAAGTATTCAAACCAATATCACATTAATGTAAGTATTCAAACCAATATCACATTAATGTAAGTATTCAAACCAATATCACATTAGTGTAAGTATTCAAACCAATATCACATTAGTGTAAGTATTCAAACCAATATCACATTAGTGTAAGTATTCAAACCAATATCACATTAGTGTAAGTATTCAAACCAATATCACATTAGTGTAAGTATTCAAACCAATATCACATTAATGTAAGTATTCAAACCAATATCACATTAGTGTAAGTATTCAAACCAATATCACATTAGTGTAAGTATTCAAACCAATATCACATTAGTGTAAGTATTCAAACCAATATCACATTAGTGTAAGTATTCAAACCAATATCACATTAGTGTAAGTATTCAAACCAATATCACATTAGTGTCAGTATTCAAACCGATATCACATTAGTGTAAGTATTCAAACCAATATCACATTAGTTTAAGTATTCAAACCAATATCACATTAATGTAAGTATTCAAACCAATATCACATTAGTGTAAGTATTCAAACCAATATCCCATTAGTGTAAGTATTCAAACCAATATCACATTAGTGTAAGTATTCAAACCAATATCACATTAGTGTAAGTATTCAAACCGATATCACATGAGTGTAAGTATTCAAACCAATATCACATTAGTGTAAGTATTCAAACCAATATCACATTAATGTAAGTATTCAAACCAATATCACATTAATGTAAGTATTCAAACCAATATCACATTAATGTAAGTATTCAAACCAATATCACATTAGTGTAAGTATTCAAACCAATATCACATTAGTGTAAGTATTCAAACCAATATCACATTAGTGTAAGTATTCAAACCAATATCACATTAGTGTAAGTATTCAAACCAATATCACATTAGTGTAAGTATTCAAACCAATATCACATTAATGTAAGTATT
>NC_045169.1:25818460-25825960 GCF_900700415.2 Clupea harengus | reverse complement strand
CTCTTCTTTTTTGTTTTTCTCTCTCTCTCTCTCTCTCTCTCTCTCTCTCTCTCTCTCTCTCTCTCTCTCTCTCTCTCTCTCTCTCTCTCTCTCTCTCTCTCTCTCTCTCTCTCTCTCTCTCTCTCTCAGATATTGTGAACACCCCCAAGCCTGATGAGAAGGCTATTATGACTTACGTGTCCTGCTTCTACCATGCTTTTGCTGGTGCTGAGCAGGTGAGCTGTGTGTGTGTGTGTGTGTGTGTGTGTGTGTGTGTGTGTTACATGTTATGCAGTGTGTGGGAGCCTGGCCTTGCAAGGGCAAACAGTGGGTACACAAAGTGGAAAAAGAGAAGTCAGACACAGGAGTTGCGGTGAACAGAACTTAGGTTTATTGTACAAACTGAAGGGGGAAAAGGGAACTCAGAAATCTTCACCGGTCTGGCCGTTGGCGTCAGGGGCTCCGTCGGGCTCTTCCCTGAGGCAAGAGAGAGATAGAGAGCGATTACTCGTCTTCAGTAATATATAAGGCAGGCCGCGGGCCTCTTACCCTGAGACTGTCTTGGAAGGCGTCTGGTTCTCACTCCTCTGTAGCGCAAGACAGTCTGGCTTCCGTATCCTCTGGTTGAGTTTAAAAAGGCTCCTGATTGCCTGGTTGATTGAGTGCACCTGGGAGGGACAACCAGAGACACCTGGGTGGGGAGGAGTTCCCTATGCGAATCCTCTGGGGTAGTACCGCCCATCCAGCACCATGCCTCTTAATCGCCTTCGTTTGGCTGTACTCAGCCATGTGGGGCACTGCTCACCGGCTGGGCCATCACATACCCCCCCCTCAGCTCCGAACCACGGTGGGGAGCGGCAGACCACAGGCAGTCGTCCCTTCTTGACATGGCATCAGCGTTCCCATGCAGTCTTCCGGCTCTGTGTTCCACTGTAAACTTAAAGTCCTGTAGGTGTAGAAACCAACGGGTTATTCTGGCATTCCTATCTTTATTGAAGGCCATCCACTTCAATGGTGCGTGGTCAGTGACCAACGTAAACTCTCGACCCAGTAAGTGATACCTTAACTTTCCGATTGCCCATTTAACTGCTAGGCACTCCTTTTCTATGGTCGCATAATTCTTCTCATGGGGAAGTAGTTTGCGGCTAACAAAGGTTATGGGGTATTCACTTCCATCATGTACTTGGGACAGGACTGCCCCAAGGCCTACCTCTGATGCATCTGTCTGAAGCACAAACCTCTTGCCAAAGTCGGGGGTGTGTAGCACGGTTTCGCTGCAGAGGGCTTTCTTCAAGGCGTTGAAGGCCCGCTGTGTCTGTTCCGTCCACTTCACCCGGTTAGATGCACTTTTGCTTGTCAGCTCATGTAAAGGGGCTGCTAAAGAGGCAAAGTTAGGAATGAACTGTCTGTAATACCCCACTAAACCCGAGAAAGGTTCTCACCTGCCGTTTGGTCTGGGGTTGGGGCCAGGTTTGTAAATGGCATCCACCTTCTTTACTTGGGGTTTCACATTTCCTCGTCCGACAGTGTACCCAAGGTAAATTCGCCTCCTCCAAGGCGAGGGAGCACTTTGCAGGGTTGGCTGTCAGTCCCGCCTCTCGTAAGGCCTGGAGAACAGCTTCTAGGTGCTGCAGATGGTTCTCCCATGACGTGCTATGGATAACAATGTCGTCCAGGTATGCTGCAGCGTAGTCCTGGTGTGGCCGGAGCACCTTATCCATGAGCCTCTGGAACGTTGCCGGGGCTCCATGAAGACCAAATGGAAGGACTCGATAGTGGAAGGCCACCATCTGGCGTTGAGAAGGCCGTCTTCTCCCTTGCCTGTAGGGTGAGTGGAACCTGCCAATATCCTTTGGTTAAATCTAGCGTGGAGATGAAACCGGGCAGGTCCTAACCTCTCGACCAGCTCATCTACCCGGGGCATAGGGTAGGTGTCAAACAGAGAAATCTCATTTAACTTTCGATAGTCATTGCAGAACCTAATGCTGGCCATCCGGCTTTCCAACAAGGACTATAGGACTGGACCAGGCACTGTGTGACTCCTCCACCACCCCAAGGTCAAGCATTTTCCTCACCTCGTTTCTGATGGCCTCCCGTCTGGCCTCTGGGATTCGGTATGGTCGTAGCCTTACTGTCTTTCCCGCTCTGTTCTGATGTCATGGGCGATGACTGTTGTTCGTCCCGGGGCCTCAGAGAAGACATCTCTGTTTCTATCGAGCAGTTCTCGGAGGTCTTGTCCTTGCCGGGATGACAGCTGGTCACCCATTTTCACTGGCGGGAGGACCTGGGGAGGCAGGTTAGCTACCAGGACATTGGAGGGGACAGGGAGAGGCTCACGCCATGGCTTCAGTAAATTTACGTGGTAAAGTTGTTGGGCTTTCCTACGGCCTGTCTGCCGTACATGGTAATTCACGGGCCCACCCGTTCCAGTATTTCATAAGGCCCTTGCCACTTGGCTAAAAACTTGCAATCATTTGTTGGAATTAAAACCATTACCTTGTCTCCTGGTTTGAACTCTCTCACCTGGGCTCCACGGTTGTATACTTGTGCCTGTTGCGCTTGGGCTTGCTGCATGTGCTCCCGAACTAAGGGCCAGACTTGGGTCATTCGGTGGTGCAATTTGTTCCACATGCTCCACGATGCTGCGCTGGGTGGACGGCTGCTGCTCCCAGGCTTCCTTGGCCACATCCAGCAAGCCCCGAGGCCTCCGACCGTACAGAAGCTCGAACGGTGAAAATCCAGTGGAACCCTGGGGTACTTCGCGTATAGAGAACAGAATATAAGGCAGCAGCTGGTCCCAGTTCTTTACCATCAACAGCGATTACCTTGCGCAGCATGTGTTTTAAGGTTTTTGTTGAACCTCTCTACAAGTCCATCGGTCTGAGGGTGATAGACAGAGGTTCTGATTTGTTTCACCTTTAGGCTTTGGCACAAACATTTCATCACTTTAGACATAAAGCAGGACCCTTGGTCTGTCAGGATTTCCTTCTGGCAGGCCCACTCTACTGAAGAGCAGAAACATCTCCCTGGCGACCACCTTCCCAGTAGCAGACCGTAGAGGAAATTGCCTCCGGGTAACGGGTTGCATAATCCAGGATCACTAGGATATAGCGGTGACCACGGCTAGACTTTGGTAAGGCCCAACTATGTCCATGCCATCCGGCTAAAGGGTGTTTCAATAATGGGAAGGGGTATCAGAGGACTTCGGTACTCTACCTTTGGGGAGTTGATTTGACACTCGGCACAATGTCGGCAGTACTCCTCCACGGTCCTCTTGACTCCCGGCCAGTAGAAACGGCTGAGAACACGTTCATTACGTCTTCTCCCTTCCTAAATGTGCCCCTAGTAAGTGGGAGTGGGCTAGGTACAACACTTTTGAAGGCATACTCTTTTGGGATAAGCAACTGTTCACAGATATCAGAGTTCTTCTTAGTTACCCGATATAACAGCTTATCCTTGATCATAAAATGTGGAAAAGACACTTGACTCACCCCATCCTGCTTTTGACCTTCTATCACTTGGACGTCTCTCCAGGCTTGGGTCAGGTTGGGATCCCGCAGCTGGGCCGAGCCGAATCGTCCTGGCCTAAGACCTTCCTCCATTTCAACTTCCGGAAATTGAGAGAACACCTCGTCTGAGTGTATGTCTTCCAGGGGCTCCACCTCAGCTGCCCGTTCAGGGTCTGTTGCTGTGGTCCGGGTGTGGACAGCCTTACCCACGTCGTCATCAGAAGTTGCAGCAGGGCTACCATCGGGGGATATTGCAGCCCAGGCGGGGCGGGTTACGGACTTTCCTATCTTCACAGGTCGTTTTTTTGTTCGCCGTTTTGGGTCCCTTGCCTTCGCTGGCCAGTAGCGGGAGAAGAGGGGGCTGTCCCGGCCAAAAAGCACCGGAACCGGCAGTTGCTCGACGACCCCAACCTGTAGAGCGAACCTTCCTCGAGGAGTGATCACTTCGATTTTGGAGGTTGGATACTTCCGGGTATCCCCGTGGATGCAGGACACCGACATCTCTTCACCCCAGGGTGCACTGGCGAATTGTGGTCGGACGAGGGAGACCATACTTCCGGAGTCTAAGAGTGCCTCTGTGTCTCTCCCTGCAATCTTCACCGGAAACTTTGGGGCTGGTGCTCCCTCATGGGCCCAACAGGTAGTGAGGTGGTGGCAGTAGAGGCCCTTGTTATCGGTAGACCCGGCTGTCGGCATCGGCTCATCCCGACCAGGACACTCTCTGGCTAGGTGTCCCTCTTTGCCACAGGAAAAACATCGTGGGACTGGAGGCCACTGGGTTCGTCTTGCAGCCGGTCCGGTCCAGCCAGAGGGCGTTCGGGCTGGTGGGGAACTGAAAGCTTTGCCTACCATCTCTCTCTCTTGGCTTTAGAATTGTTTGGCTTGTTATTTTCTGACCGCATCAGACTAGCCATCACCCGGTGATTTTCTAACAAGGCTACTAACGTGTCTACATTGGGAGGCCCCTGCTGGGCGACATACCTCTTGGCATCGTTTGGCAAGCCCCGTATACACCGATCAATCACCACTCTGTCCACTATGGGCGGCCCTTCTGCTTCTTCCAGCCAGCTCCTGGTTAGACGGACTAGACCCATCACCTGTGCCCGGACGGGGAGAGCGGGGTCGTAGCTCCAGTCATGCACTCGCTGTGCCTTGGCAGGGAGGCTAAGTCCATATTGAGCTAGGATGGCAGTCTTTACCTTATCGAAACTCACGGCATCTGCAGCTGAAAGATCCCGACAGGCTTTCTGAGCTTCGCCGGTCAAGAAAGGCATAAGGTTGTTCGCCCATTCTGCTCTTGGCCATTTCTCTCTCGTTGCCGCCCTTTCAAACAGGGTAATATAGGTCTCGACGTCATCATCTGGCGTCAGTTTAGTCAGCACCTCTTTTGGCTTTCGCTCTTTCGGTTTTCCTGTTGCTCTACACAGCTCTACTACAGCTGTCTGCAGATTGGCTTGCGAGGTCAGAATGGCTTTCAAGATCTCTTCCATGTTCGACCTTCTCCTCTGATCCGACGTGCTCTATTCCAACTCGGTATACCCACTGATAGCGAAGACTCAGATTGCCCGCATTCTCCACCATATGTGGGAGCCTGGCCTTGCAAGGGCAAACAGTGGGTACACAAAGTGGAAAAAGAGAAGTCAGACACAGGAGTTGCGGTGAACAGAACTTAGGTTTATTGTACAAACTGAAGGGGGAAAAGGGAGGGGGCGCAAAAAGGTAACTCAGAAATCTTCACCGGTCTGGCCGTTGGCGTCAGGGGCTCCGTCGGGCTCTTCCCTGAGGCAAGAGAGAGATAGAGAGCGATTACTCGTCTTCAGTAATATATAAGGCAGGCCGCGGGCCTCTTACCCTGAGACTGTCTTGGAAGGCGTCTGGTTCTCACTCCTCTGTAGCGCAAGACAGTCTGGCTTCCGTATCCTCTGGTTGAGTTTAAAAAGGCTCCTGATTGCCTGGTTGATTGAGTGCACCTGGGAGGGACAACCAGAGACACCTGGGTGGGGAGGAGTTCCCTATGCGAATCCTCTGGGGTAGTACTGCCCATCCAGCACCATGCCTCTTAATCGCCTTCGTTTGGCTGTACTCAGCCATGTGGGGCACTGCTCACCGGCTGGGCCATCACAAGTGTAGTAATAAAAAGATAAAGACAAAATACTGCCCTAATGAAAATCCTGCCACAAAACATCTGAGGTTAATGCAATAAATATGTGTAATGACTGACATCCTTCTCTTCTTTCTGCTTTTCTTTCTGCTTTTCTTTCTGTCTGTCTGTCTGTCTGTCTGTCTGTCTGTCTGTCTGTGTGTCTGTCTGTCTCTCACCTGTCTGTCTGTCTGTCTGTCTGTCTGTCTGTCTGTCTGTATGTCTGTCTGTCTGTTTATCTCTCTGTCTGTCTGTCTATCTCTGTCTGTCTATCGCTCTGTCTGTCTGTCTGTCTCTCTGTCTGTCTGTCTGTCTGTCTGTCTGTCTGTCTGTCTGTCTGTCTGTCTGTCTGTCTGTCTGTCTGTCTCTGTCCCAGGCTGAGACTGCAGCTAACCGGATCTGTAAGGTTCTGGCTGTGAACCAGGAGAACGAGAGACTGATGGAGGAGTATGAGAAGCTGGCCAGTGAGGTGAGTGCTGTTCTTCCACAGGGCCTCCTCGGCGAGCTGTGTGCCGAGGGCCTCCTCGGCGAGCTGTGTGCCGAGGGGAGCTCCGTCATGAGGCCTTCAGTGTTGACTGCTGCTCTAAACAGCTCTCTTTAATCTGTCTGTAACATTGAATGTGATGTTCATACTGTGCTAGAGTTAATGACATGTAATGCCGTGTAGTAATACTCAGACAACTCAGAGAACATTACATTGCAATGCACTTCATCAGCACTATGTTTGACTGTGTTCTCTTCCTCTTCCTCTCTTTAATCCTCCCCTCCCTCTCTCACAAAATCTTGCCTTTCTCTCTCTCCATCCTCACCCTTTCTGTCTCCATGTCATTGTCTCTTACATCTGTTTCCTCCATCTCTGTCTCTCTCTCTCTGTCTCCTCCATCTCCCTTTCTCTCTGTCTCCTCCATCTCCCTTTCTCTCTCTCTCCTCCATCTCCCTTTCTCTCTGTCTCCTCCATCTCCCTTTCTCTCTCTCTGTCTCCTCCATCTCCCTTTCTCTGTCTCCTCCATCTCCTTTCTCTCTGTCTCCTCCATCTCCCTTTCTCTCTCTCTCCTCCATCTCCCTTTCTCTCTGTCTCCTCCATCTCCCTTTCTCTCTGTCTCCTCCATCTCCCTTTCTCTCTGTCTCCTCCATCTCCCTTTCTCTCTCTCTCTGTCTCCTCCATCTCCCTTTCTCTCTGTCTCCTCCATCTCCCTTTCTCTCTCTCTCTGTCTCCTCCATCTCCCTTTCTCTCTCTCTCCTCCATCTCCCTTTCTCTCTGTCTCCTCCATCTCCCTTTCTCTCTCTCTCTGTCTCCTCCATCTCCCTTTCTCTCTCTCTCCTCCCGCTCCCCACTCTCTCTCCCTCTCACCCCTCTTTCCCTCCTCTCTCTCCCTCTCCCATTTCCCCCTTCTTTCCCCCCTCTCTCCCTCTCCCCCTCTCTCCTAATCTCTCTCCCCCTCTCTCCCTCCCTCCACCACTCTCTCCTCCTCTCTCTCTCCTCTCTCTCCCTCTCCTCTCCCTCCCTCCCTCTCCCTCAGCTGCTGGAGTGGATCCGACGCACCATCCCGTGGCTGGAGAACCGCGCGGCGGAGCAGAGCATGCGGGCGATGCAGCAGAAGCTGGAGGACTTCCGGGACTACCGGCGCGTGCACAAGCCCCCCCGCGTGCAGGAGAAGTGCCAGCTGGAGATCAACTTCAACACGCTGCAGACCAAGCTGCGCCTCAGCAACCGCCCCGCCTTCATGCCCTCCGAGGGCAAGATGGTGTCGGTGAGTGAACTCATACTGCATAAACACGGGCCGCAAGACACACTGGCACGTGCCACTGGTTTTGCAGACGCCCACCTCCCGCCTTGATGCCCTCCGAGAGCAAGGTGGCACAGCATACTGG
>NC_045169.1:25803460-25805960 GCF_900700415.2 Clupea harengus | reverse complement strand
ACTAGCTAGCTAACTAGCAGGCAGCTAATGACCCTTTTGTCTTTCCCCCATGCTAGCTAGCTAACTAGCAGGCAGCTAATGACCCTCTTGTCTCCCCCCCCCCCCAGCTAGCTAGCTAGCTAGCAGGCAGCTAATGACCCTCTTGTCTTTCCCCCCAGCTAGCTAGCTAACTAGCAGGCAGCTAATGACCCTTTTGTCTTTCCCCAAGCTAGCTAGCTAACTAGCAGGCAGCTAATGACCCTTTTGTCTTTCCCCAAGCTAGCTAGCTAACTAGCAGGCAGCTAATGACCCTCTTGTCTTTCCCATAAGCTAGCTAGCTAACTAGCAGGCAGCTAATGACCCTCTTGTCTTTCCCACAAGCTAGCTAGCTAACTAGCAGGCAGCTAATCACCCTCCTCTCTTTCCCCCAAGCTAGCTAGCTAACTAGCAGGCAGCTAATGACCCTCTTCTCTTTCCCCCAAGCTAGCTAGCTAACTAGCAGGCAGCTAATGACCCTCTTGTCTTTCCCACAAGCTAGCTAGCGAACTAGCAGGCAGCTAATGACCCTCTTGTCTTTCCCACAAGCTAGCTAGCTAACTAGCAGGCAGCTAATGACCTTCTTGTCTTTCCCCCAAGCTAGCTAGCTAACTAGCAGGCAGCTAATGACCCTCTTGTCTTTCCCCCAAGCTAGCTAGCTAACTAGCAGGCAGCTAATGACCCTCTTCTCTTTCCCCCCAGCCCTTCATCACGGTGGAAGAGCTGCGCAGGGAGCTGCCCCCAGAGCAGGCCGAGTACTGCATCACCCGCATGACCAAGTACATCGGATCGGAGGGCCTCCCCGGAGCCCTCGACTATATGTCCTTCTCCAGCGCTCTGTATGGCGAGAGCGACTTATAAACACCCTCGCTTTCTCTCTCCTTCTTTCATTCTCTTATTCTTTATCTTTCCCTTATTCTTTCCTTTTGGCTTTCAGTCTTTCCCTTCTTCCCTCGTTGTTCTTCGACACCCCAGTAACTATTATCCCTGTGAACCGAGATTCCCCCCCCCCCCCTCAAAAAAAAAGAACAGAGCTCCCCCAAACAGAGGATGAATGCAGAGCGATAAGATCCAGAGGATTGTTTGAAAAAGTACATTTTCTCTCCCTCCTTCTTCCTTAGTCTTTCCCTTTCTTCCCTCTATCATTTTGGCCTTTTTTAGAAAAAGCAGCATCATTCCTTGAGCTCCGTTCTCAGCCCCCCCTCCCCCCCCCCCCTCTGCTCAGAGGAGGTTCCTTTCTCGAAAAGGGAAAAAAAATATACAAATATATGTATTTAAAAATAAACAAACAAAAATGTTTTTGCTGAGGCTGGTGTGTGTGTGTGTGTGAGTGAGTGACTGTATGTGTTTGTGTGTGTGTGTGTGTGCTAATGCATGCTATGTTTATTAGCGTACATACAGTATGTCTACCTGCTGCCATAGCCATCCACAAACCCAGTGTAGATGACCGCCATGTTACTGTGCCCTGATGTCTGCTGACTGCTGACTGCTACGTCTTTGTGACCCCAAGTGCTTTTGAAGGTCAGGCAGACCGTCACATCTCCGCCAATCTGTGCGCTCCCCTTTATCACCAGCAACTGTATGTGAACCGTCCAGAGAACATTTGTGTCGCTCAAGTAAACACTGACTACTTAAAGAGAGAGAGAGAGAGAGAGAGAGAGAGAGAGAGATCATTCAGAAACAAAATGTACCGACTTTTTGTATGTCTTGAAAAGTTATGGCCTTTCAGTTTGAAAAAAAAAGAAAACCAAAACAAATAAATTCTCAAATGTAATTTTGTTCTGGTTTGTGTTTTCAGAGAAGGGCAAGCGGGGGTGTGTGTGTGTGGGGGGGGGGGGGGTAAAACGGGCCGTTAGAAGCATTTAACAACAGTGAAGTGCATTCTGGGAGGAGTCAGCACCAACTCTGCACTACACGGTGTAAATGTTTTGGCCAGAGAGATCAGTGGAGAGATCACTAGAGAGACCAGTAGAGAGATACGAAGACTGGGTCAAGAGAGAGACCAGTCGCCTGGTCAAGAGAGCCCAGTGCACTGGAGGGGGTGCTGGTGAGCTGAACAGATGGTCAGGAGAGAGAGCAGTGAAGCAGTTTCCACCCTCCTCTGGTCTCTCTCCCTCCTCTGGTCTCTCTCCCTCGCTCCCAGCCTCACAGTGGAGGCTGAACACAGACTAGAGAAGAGGGAGAGAGGGAGGGAGAGAGAAAGGGAGAGAGGGAGGGAGACTGAGAGAGAGAGGGAGAGACTGAGAGAGCTGCTAGTTCGTAGGACGAAGAGGGCACCTTGTAGGTCGAGTTCAGGATGTTTAGCAAAGGGGTGCGGAGAGGAAGACTCCAGTAGGAGTGAGGAGAGGAAGACTCTCCAGTAAGGGGTGCGGAGAGGAAGACTCTCCAGTAGGGGTGCGGAGAGGAAGACTCCAGTAGGAGTGAGGAGAGGAAGACTCCCCACTTTTAGCAGGTGGAATTGTGGGTAGATGAACTAACACAGGTG
>NC_045169.1:25778460-25788460 GCF_900700415.2 Clupea harengus | reverse complement strand
GTTGGCAATGTCAATCAAACAAATTGTGTTTGTAAGACGCTCCTGCGACCAATGATCCTTCGTCCTCAATCTGCATTATCTGTTGGTGCTTGTGGAGTTTCCTCAGTTGTCCCTTCGCGCTAACACTCAGTTAAAAGTCTATGGACAGCCTAATCTGCACTTCATATTGAATGCTTTGGTAACACTATTCGAAGGGGCAGAAATAGGTCTGCGTTTGTGCAGTATGCACTGAATGCGTTTACAAAACTCAGCGACTCTTAAATGGGCCTCTCCTCTCGGTAACTGCAGCATGACACTCAGATGGGCCATGACATGTCACCCAGGCTGGGTTGCGCCAGGTGTGCTGCAGGACAAATCCATATCAAGTTTTTTTTGGCGTTAATAATAATTCAAATGGCTGAAATTGTAGCTTATTTAAATCCACGTTTCATGTCATTATTTCTAAACTGTCTATTCTAATGTTTGAAAACTCCATATTTGCACATTCTTCTATCTTGATACCTCGCACACAGCAGCACAACATAGCTGCATTCCGAAGAAGCAAATACAACCTACAGTTCTCCCCTTATAACTGCCGTGCTGTATAGCCGAAAGGCATAGAAAAGAAATGTACAAATACTGAAAAAGGATGTCTGACCATGTCTTGACTACGCACTGTTTATTTGCATCGCAAGGCCTTCATGGCCAAGACTTTAATCAAAAGAGCTGTCTAGTCTAGTGTGCTGGACGATGTGGTGCACATTGTCAACTTCATTAAAGCAAGACCTTTGAAGAGCTGTCGGTTCGCTCTCTTATGTGAGGAGATCAGCGCACATCAACAGACACTGTTGCTATACGCCAAGGTCTAGTGGTTCTCCCGAGGCAAAGTTTTGAGAGATGAAAACACTTTCTAACCACGAATACGCGCAGGTGTTCGCAGGCGGTGAACGGTGCGCACATGACGGATGTTTTCCAACTTCTGAATGAGTAAACCTGCGCATGCAGGGTCGAATTGAAAACATCCTAACGAGCACTGACAAACTCCGACGGTTCCGTTCCAAACTCGTCGAGAGCGAGCGAGCCCATGTCGCAAAGGGGACGCGGGAAATGTGTCCCCTCGAACCGCCCATCGAAATGAGGGAGCACCATGGTATAAACAGGCGGCTTTTCAATGACAGCCCCTTAGATCGTTTTTGGTCAAGCCCAGCCAAGGAATATCCAGTCATCGCACACAGAGCAGCTACAGTAATGCTCCCATTTCACTTTCTACTTGCGCAAGATCAGCTTCTCAAGCCTTCCACTCATCAAAAGCAGAGAGAGAGAGAGAGGGAGAGAGAGAGAGAGGGAGAAAGAGAGAGAGAGTGAGAGAAAGAGAGAGAGAGAGATGTGGACGAGGAGCTCCGGGTTTGCCTCTTATCAGTACCAGACAGAATCCGTGCATTATGTGCGACCAAACAAGCCCAAGTCTCACATTAATAGTAAGTAACCTACCAATAAAAAAACGCATTTTGTGACTTGAGTATGTATGGTGGACTGGCATGAGATTGTTTCATAGTAAATCGTGTGAGAGAGAAAAAAAGGTTTGGGAAACACTAGACAAACAAGTGTCAGTTATCACTGGCACTGCCTACCCCCCTGCAGGACTATCTGTTTCATACACTGCGCTTGTTCACATTACATATTTGGGGTAAATGGACGTTAAATGTCAAATGTTGGGCTATATGTGAAGTTCATTTGTTGAATTTCCAAAGTTCAAACATGTAGGGCTACATCCCGTAAAGGCTAAAACTATTGGGATAATGTCTCTTGTGCTTTGAACAAATGTCATATTCCACTCTTTTTCCCTTTAGGCCACTGCTTTATACTTATACTTTATGCTGTCATTCTTTGAGCTCCTCTTTCCTGCCTCAAGTAGAGGTGGCTTTCATGAAGTTGCTTGTGTAGGGCCTCCTAGTCTGTTTCTAATAGGCCACTGCTTTATGCTGTCATTCTTTGAACTTCTCTTTCCTGCCTCAAGTAGAGGTGGCTTTCATTAAGTTGCTTGTCTAAGGCCTCGTGGTCTATTATGGTTCCACATGTGCCCCACCAAATACAGTCAACACATAACGAGCCCTTTCCCTCCCCCTTGTGAGGCCAGCAGTCCTGCATAGTGTCAATCCAGACTATTCTCATTTGTAGTTCCACGTTGGTGGAACGAACTGCCTAGTACTACCAGAGCAGGGGCGTCCCTCTCTACCTTCAAGAAGCTTTTGAAGACCCAACTCTTCAGAGAGCACCTCCCTTCCTAACTGGCACCTGACTAGCGCTTAACTTGCACTTCAGCAGTTACATTCCTGCACTTCTTTTTCCTTTTTTCTAGGTCGTTGTTTTCTAATTCTCATGTAAAGTAGTATTTATTGTTACACCATGCTTTTTATTGCTCTTAGCTTGACTGTTATCTCCCTTGTACGTCGCTTTGGACAAAAGCGTCTGCTAAATGACTTACTGTAAATGTAAATGTAAATGTAAATGTAAATGTAAATGTAAGTTATTTCACCTTGTCATAGCCCAGTGTGGTTCCTCTGTTACAGCTAAAGGAAGCAACGCAATGGTCACAACAACCGTGTGGATACGCCTAGCTTACCTGCCTCATTGAAAGGCAATATGGCGATGTGTTTGCTAGCTTACCTACCTCATTGAAAGGCAATATGGCGATGTGTTTGCCAGCCAGTGTGGACATCATATTACAGAATTATAAATGATCTGGCCCGGTCTGTCTGTGCATATCTGTGGCAGAAAACAACACCTTCATCCACGGTACCGTTCTTCTAAATGGCTTTACTGGCAGACATGGCGATAAAAAACCATAAAATATTTACCAAATCTACTTAAGGGCGACTCCTGACGGGAGAACAGGCCCACCAGAAGGCGCTGAATGCAACAGGTAGTGTAGGCGTTGGCCCCTTCTCTCCTCCCGGCGTTCCCCTTGTGGTTAGACCAGCACTTCTACTAGACTGCCGTCATCTATTTAGTGCTGCTGGGGTTAACCACAGGCTATTTTCTCCTCTTCTAGTCCAGCATTTACCGTCATCTGTAACTCAAGATGCCGGTGCATTTTAAAAAGATGTGCATTTAAATGAAAAGCGTGTGTGTGTGTGTGTGTGTGTGTGTGTGCTTGGAGGAGACTAGTGTACATGTGTGTGTGTGTGTGTGTGTGTGTGTGTGTGTGTGCTTCGAGAAGACCATGGCCCTTCTCCTGTGGTGGGTCTCTGACAACCAGCCAGTTCACATTAGACCACATTCTACCTCGTTCTTCTTTAGACCCTCAAATGAATCAGTACTGAGATTCTTGTGTGATACTTTGGACAAAACTGTGACAGCCAGCCCGTGTTGGAAACCATATTTTGCTCAGTGAAGTCAGTGAATATGACTTGGACCCTCAAGATTCATTCATTCAGACTATAAACATTCTAAAAGGCTGAGATTAAAGATTTATGAACGCTGATTTGTTCCAAGTGTCTTGCTATAGTTTTCTGTTGTTTATCCCTTGTGTATCCCTTTTTGAGTCTGATGTTAGCGTGTGTGTCTGTTTATCATTTCATCGGTGTGTTATAATGATTTAAGTTCATATTAGTTCATTGTGTTCGGTAGCACTGTCTGTCCATCATCAGTGTAAGTAAGTGACTAAAGTAAGACTTGCCTTCCGCGTCTCCCGTTGTATGTGTGACTGTGTGTGAGCTGACGCTACTAAATGCCACTCCCCGGGGCACACGAGTTGCTCTGAAACCTGAGATCTCTGTCCCGCCGAGCCTCCCTCTCTCCACGCCAGCCCGCCACAATACGCTCGGATGAATCTGCTGGGCCTTAACCTGGGGCTGTTTACGTCCCATCCGGGGTCAGTGAGCTTCCAAACAAGCCGGCGCGGAGCGAACTTCAGCTCAGAGGTTAACTTTTAATTGCATCCTTCAAGGGACTGGCCTCAAGCCCCCCCTCAGCTTCAGAGCATAAAGACCATACTGGGCTTACAGATAGGACTGGTCTGGAAATGGAAATGTTACATGGCCGTTACATGCAGCCATATTATATTGCGGATTATAGTATGTTGTATTTGGCCTGCCAGTGACGTGGATTGGAGAGATTCAGTCCTATTATGGGATGTTCACAGGAACGAACACAGACCTCCACAGCGTCCTCAGAAGCGGGTATGCCTAAAAGAGGGTGGAAAATTAAGATGTTCTCTTTCTGAAAGGAGTACATGTTGGGTCTGTTTTTTTTTCTGACATCTGGGGCTTTTCTGAAATATCTTATGATTAACTTTTTTAATTAGTTCAGTAGTGTCTGTAGTACAGTTCTGCCACAAAATATTCGGATGACCCCGTTCAGATTGTGATTCATGGGCCAAGGCAGTATTGGGGGCCCCCACCAGAACAACAGCATCACCAGACCACAGACACGGCAGTACTGGGGCCCCCACCACAACAACAGCATCACCACAGACTACAACAGTACTGGGGCCCCCACCACAACAACAGCATCACCACAGACTACAACAGTCACGTCATAAGATTGACAAAGATAAAAAAAAAATGCCCTTAGATAACTTTATTCCCACTACCATCACATACACAATTAATTAAGTAATTCATTAATTAATGTATTATTTCTTTCTTTGTTTTCTAGATAAAGTGTAAATATGGTAAATGTAAATGTATACCAACATGAAAACATACCAACATGAGTCAATTTATCAATTTAAGGAGTTGCTAATAGAAAAAAACAAATAGTAAAATGTCTTTATCCATCGGATTTATTTATATGGCAAAGTCAACTGTATGAAACCACCATATGTCTGTGTGTCACAGTGTTGACAGACAGCTTGAGAGATATACACCAGTTCCAACAGCCATGGTGGCCAGACACCAGTCCCCTACCCCCGTGCCCTCCCCCCGTGCCCTCCCCGCGTGCCCTCCCCCCGTGCCCTGCCTCTGTTTTATCTCCCTTTTGGATGCCCATCGTCCAGCATCCCAAAGGCCCCCTGGATTAAACAATCCCCTGGCTTGGATTAGCGCTGCGCTAACATCGCTTTGCTAACTTGGCAGCCCCTGCAGTGGCATGCATGACCAGTGGGTCACCGAGATCAGGAGCGTCAGGGCTAGAGGGATAAAGAGATGGATGGATGGATGGATGGAGAAGGGAAGGAAGGATGTTGAGTTGACCTGCCAACACCATTGGGGCAGAATTCTGTAAAACACGCTTTGTCGTCATCCATAATTCTGTAAAACACGCTTGGTCGTCATCCATAATTCTGTAAAACACGCTTGGTCGTCATCCGTTAAGCTTTTCATTGTAGCATCTGATAAGGTTTATCCAATCTTGTCACTCTTTCTTTCCTCTTTCGTGGCTTTCTGGTTATCATTTGTCACTTTTTGAATCATGTTCCCTCCTCAAATCTCCTAGCTTGCTATTTTCTCTTTTCTGACCTTCTTTCTTCTCGTGTCCTGATTCGTCTCTAGAATCACACACACACACACACACACACACACACACACACACACACACACACACACACACACATGTACACTAGTCTTCTCCAAGCACACACACACACACACACACACACACGTCTCCGTGCCTCTGCCTTTGTTCCTCCATGGAAGACAGTGTGTTTATTTGTGCCCATGTTTGGCCCCTCATAGGGTGGGGTCAGCTCAGGGTCAGGCTGACAAAATATGATTTTGACAAATTTAATTACATTTAAAATATGCCGTCCGCAAATTTAATCTGATACACTTTTTTTTGGTCAAATTCAAATGTCAGCTGCTCCTCAGAGTGCTCTAGCTGTCGGCCTCTGGCTCAGGGAATGGGAGACAGCAGAGTGGCTTAGATTGAGCCATAAACCAGATCCAACGTGGCTTAGATTGAGCCATGAACCAGATCCAAAGTGGCTTAGATTGAGCCATGAACCAGATCCAAAGTGGCTTAGATTGAGCCATGAACCAGATCCAAAGTGGCTTAGATTGAGCCATAAACCAGATACCTGGTGGTGGGTGTGTGGGTGTGTGGGTGGTGGGGTTTAAAGAGTGTGAGACCTGGCGGTGTGTGTGTGTGTGTGTGGGGTTTAAAGAGTGTGAGACCTGGCGGTGTGTGTGTGTGTGTGTGACGTGGGGTTTAAAGAGTGTGATGTGATACCTGGCGGTGTGTGTGTGTGTGTGTGTGTGTGTGACGTGGGGTTTAACGAGTGTGAGACCTGGCGGTGTGTGTGTGTGTAGTGGGGTTTAAAGAGTGTGATGTGAGACCTGGCGGTGGGTGTGTGTGTGGGTAGTGGGGTTTAAAGAGTGTGATGCCTGGCGGTGTGTGTGTGTGTGACGTGGGGTTTAAAGAGTGTGATGCCTGGCGGTGGTGTGTGTGTGTGTGTGACGTGGGGTTTAAAGAGTGTGATGCCTGGCGGTGTGTGTGTGTGTGTAATGGGGTTTAAAGAGTGTGTGTGAGACCTGGCGGTGGTGTGTGTGTGTGTGACGTGGGGTTTAAAGAGTGTGAGACCTGGCGGTGGGTGTGTGTGTGTAGTGGGGTTTAAAGAGTGTGTGTGAGACCTGGCGGTGGTGTGTGTGTGTGTGACGTGGGGTTTAAAGAGTGTGAGACCTGGCGGTGGGTGTGTGTGTGACATGGGGTTTAAAGAGTGTGATACCTGGCGGTGGTTTTATGGGTAGTGGAGTTTAAAGAGACACACACACACACACACACACACACACACACACACACACACACACACTAGTCTCCCTGTCGCCTGTCCTGTTCTCATGAACTGTTGAACCCTTTGAGTTCCCACGGTGAAAGACAACCCCGTCTCTGAAGAGGAGGACAAAACACCCATAGGTACATTTCTACACCCACACACACACACACACACACACACACACACACACACACACACACACACACACACCACACACACACACACACACACATAGGTACATTTCTACTCCCGCACACACACACACACACACACACACACACACACACACACACACACACACACACACCCATAGGTACATTTCTACTCCCACACACACACCACACACACACACACACACACACACACACACACACCACACACACACACACACACATAGGTACATTTCTACTCCCACACACACACCACACACATGCGCACAAGAGCTTGAGCTCAAAGTTAGAGGATTGTTGAAAGTGTGTCTGCTGGAGATGTGTGGAGGGATACAGGAGCATAGAGGTGTTCGTTTTTAAAGTGATATACGGTTAGAGTGTTATTTATTAGTGCTGTCAAACGATTAAAATATTTAATCGCGATTAATCGCATTTATGTCATAGTTAACTCAAAATGAATCGCGATTAATCACAATTTTTTATCTATTCTAAATGTCCCTTCATTTATTTATTTTTTCCATCATTTTATTTTAATTTTAATGCCCTTATCAACATGGAAAAGTGGATTGGCTTGCTTTATGCAAATGTTTTATTTTATTGAAAACCAACATTGCACATTTCAGGTAAACAAGGACTCAGCCTATAGTGCAGTTAAACCATGGCTTAATGTTGTATTTTTTTTTTCCAAGTTTGCTGGGAACATAGCAGTCAGGCCTCTTATTTCAGAAACAATGAACCGTAACAGTTAGGTTACCAATAAAAGGTAAGCCTACTACTTCTTTGCTTTCAGCCAGCTGCCTGTTGACATTTTCAGACAACAGTGAAGCTTGCTTCTTTTGCACAACACAACTTTTAAAAGTAAACTTTCCATTCAGAAGCTTTTTATCATCCATTTCGCCGTATGGCGCTCATCATTCACTCAAACCGTAACGTTAGACTACTACACAGTTTGCGAGGCCAAAAAGAACGTTAATCTTTAAAAAAAAAAATAAAAAAATTAAAAATCTCTCGCGTTAATCTCGCGATAAAATAATTAACGGCGTTAAAATGGGTTTGCGTTAACGCCGTTAATAACGCGTTAAACTGACAGCACTATTATTTATTAAAGTGATAAACGTTATGAGTTTTTAATTATTAAAGTGATATACGTTAAAAGTGTTAGTTATTAAAGTGATATACGGTAAGAGTTTTTAATTATTAAAGTGATATACGGTAAGAGTTTTAGTTATTAAAGTGATATACTCTAATAGTTTTTAATTATTAAAGTGATATACGCTAAGAGTTTCTCTGGATTCAAAGTTGTGTGAGAGGTGGTAGCTCAGTCATAATTGTTGAAAGTGTGTCTGTGTGAGCTGTGTTTGTGAGGAGGGGTACAGGAACATGAAAGTGTGTCTGTGTGAGCTGTGTTTGTGAGGAGGGGTACAGGAACATGAAAGTGTGTCTGTGTGAGCTGTGTTTGTGAGGAGGGGTACAGGAACATGAAAGTGTGTCTGTGTGAGCTGTGTTTGTGAGGAGGGGTACAGTAACATGGGAAGTTTTGTTATATGGTAGGATGGTAATATGGTATAAACAAGTCATCAGACCGAAGCCTAATCGGATTACAAGATGTTACTAATTACCAGTTCCTCTGTTCACTAATCTTGCGATCTCTAAAAAACGTATTCAATTATATTACTGTTAATTAGACATGCTTAGAAAACGTACAGAACAGGGAAGGACCAGCTCTTTGATTCAATCCATAGTGATCTTCTATGTGGGACGTTTTGCTCTCAAAGAAAAGAACTTGTGACCCTCAGCGCCGCATGCCCTGTTCTCAAGGTAGCTAAACCAGAGGAACACGATCGCATGTAATTAAGGGAACTTTGAGATATATTATGGTACAGCACACACACACACACACACACACACACACACACACACACACACACAGACACACACGCGCACGCGCACGCGCACGCGCACGCACACACACACACACACACACACACACACACACGATCGCATGTAATTAAGGGAACTTTGAGATACTTAACCGTGCTTGAGTGGACACGACAACAACATCGACCCGTCCAATCAGATTTCACCGTGCCATTTGGTCCTGGGCAGTGGCCACGGTTGGAATGAATGAAAATAATGATGACGGCCATGAACAGACCTGGGCCTATGTTCATACACACTCACACACACTCACACACACACACACACACACACACACACACTCACACACACACACACTCACACACACACACACGCACGCACACACACAGACCTGGGCCTATATCCATAATGATGAAGGCCGTGAACAGACCTGGGCCGATATTCATACACACTCACTCACACACACACACACACACACACACACATACACACACACACATACACACACACACACACACACACACACACACACACACACACACACACACTCACACACACTCACACACACACACACACCTGGGCCGATATCCATAAAGTCTTTAGTCTTACCATTCAGAGCATGCCAAAGTCACACTAGACGTTTATAAGTTAAAGGTTTACTCATAAATCATGTTCACAAAAGGTTGCTATGGCTGACATCCAGTCTCATGCACAAGCTTGCTTGCAATGACCTCGGCTATTGGTTGATGAGTGCACGTCCTTCATAGCCTACCACAAAGAATGATAAATAAATAAATAATATTTCACTTAGGCTACAAATTAAATGATAATGGAATATGCTACCCACAGACCAAGCATTGTGGCACAGTTTTCAGATCGCATCTGTATGATACATTTGTGTATCCAGGAGCTAGTTTATTTGTACAATTAAAACGTCACATCCCAGATAACAAGCATACGTATATCGGCACGGGGATTCTGGTCTGCACCACCATCCTCTTTAACTGAGCGTGGGCAAGCCACATCTCTCGGACCTCCATCATCTTTAACTGAGCGTGGATAGGAAGAAATCATATCCTTGGCCTAGGCTAGTCGAATTGAAATATCAGCTGCTTAACAGAAGAAGTTCATGGCACTCGAAGGCTGTTAAGGTGAAAAATGACTTGGTTGGTTAAAGACTTATTTTACGCACTGGTAATGTCTATTCAAATGTTAATGAAGAAGTGTAGATTAATAAAAACATGAAGTGTTACGCACTGGT
>NC_045169.1:25770960-25773460 GCF_900700415.2 Clupea harengus | reverse complement strand
CTTCATACACTACAGTTAATATAAAATACTGTAGTTTAATTGCCATCACCCACATGCTTATTCGGCTGATTCTAAGTCTAGGAATCACTTCAAATGTTTTCCCCCCCATGTGAAAGCGGCTATTTTGAAGAGATGCCCTCGTTGCGTCTCGATGAGGATGCCAGCTTGTCTTCCCTGTGGTCTGCAGATAAACACAAACAGCCCTCCTGCACCAGCGTAGAGCACAAAAAGCTGAGGCACTCTGCATTTTACAGGAGCGTTGCTAATTGCAGTAACGCCAGCTTTTACCGCCACAGTTTCGGTCGGGGTCGGGGAATGGGGTGTGTGGGGGCCGTGTGAAGAGGCCGGTAATGTGGTTTTATAAGCGGCAAAACGGTTTACAGCGCAGCTTTTAATCAGCCGCGAGAGGCACTTGATGAGAGTGCGATTAAAGCGCAGCCGTTTGCTATTCTGGTCTAATTTGGCAGCAGCATCTTTGTAACTTATGTAAACACATCTCGGTTCACTCCTCGGCCTCAGTGCACCAGTAACCACACATATCCGCCAGAGTGCGTTTTTTTTTTTTAAATTCTTATCTGCCTTTGATGTCTTTATTCTCTGTACGCATCGTAAGCCACTGGAACTGAAAGAAGTGGAACATCTTTCCTGTCGCCTTCACAGAAATAGAAATGGTCATCAATGCGACGGTGGGCCATGGCGGTTACAGATTCTATCTGCCGAGCCCCCTGCCAAGTGTGTGTGTGTGTGTGTGTGTGTGTGTGTGTGTGTGTGTGTGTGTGTGTGCGTTTGTGTGTGTGTGTGTGTGTGTGTGTGAGTGTGTGTGAGTGTGTGTGTGTGTGAGTGTGTGTGTGTGTGTGTGTGAGCCCCCTGCCAAGTCTGATCAATCAACGAGACTTACACGGGCTAACAGAGGCATGCCCAGTGCGCAACGTATTGATTTTGGTTTGGAGGGGAGCGAGCAGCTTGTGGCGATTTTTAGATTTACAAAAACATGGGCGTGCTGCCGTGTGCGACTGGGTGTTTTGGTTCCGCCGACAGATAAGACCGTATCAAACCGCAGCATTACAGTTAATCGGAGTCTCAATGAACTCCACCATATAAACCACAGGATGCGATAAGCTTTTGTGATTTTCCCAACTCTCTGAGTGAAATATGCCAGCATGTTACAGAAAAAGACGATTAAACCGTCTTGCTAGAAATGTAGTTATATTTTATTTGATTTATATGACATTTTAATATTATTTATTATATCATAAGAATTATAGAAGCTATTTTGAAAGCGGCATGATGAAACGATTGATTGACATGGACACGTTGGTCCATTTGATAACTCCCTTCTCCAAACACACTCCTTATGGCCCTGGGGAAGAGCCAACCGTTATAGTAATGACCCATTATGTGTCTGTCCCTTATTCACTTACAGCCTAGATGACAAAGTCCGAGTCCAAAATGACCTCTTTGATGTATGGACCTTGGAAAAAGAAACTCTGTTCTATGTGGAGTATGTGTTACTAAAAACAATGGTTGCGCTGTCTCAGCATAATGAATACGTGGACTGTCACTTTGGGAGCGTGCGTCTGTCTATGACGCAATCGACACAGTGTTTGACAGTTGAAGATTCGACAGTTGTAAAGCTGCATAATTATATCTGTTAGCTAATGATGATACTGTAAATGTTTTTTACATTTCATGTCCTCCGATGCACTGTCGGTACGTCAGTTTGTGATCGTTTTTCCGTTCATGATAGTGTTATTATTTGTTACATTATGTCATTAGTCACCGTTACTATCCGATACATTATATATCCTTGGATACACCGTTGTAATGTCAGTTCGTGATTATTTTCTTTCACAATAGTATTTCTGTTTATTACATTTCATATCTTTAGATGTAGTGTTTGTGTGCTTTGTAAGTTTGTAATCACTTTCGACTTGTTAGCGATCGCGAATCCAACACTAGATTTATCTTCAACTATATTAGCGTAGGTCAACCGTGAGTCTGTTAAATCGTATTCAACAGTCTACAATTGTAAATTGTGAGGTGTACGTCATGTGTGAATGTAGGGAACGTGAGCTGGGTTTAGACCGTCGTGAGACAGGTTAGTTTTACCCTACTGATGATGTGTTGTTGCTATGTATGTTTGTATGTATGTATTATTGATGTTCACACATGTGTTATGTCTGTTATAGTTTTACCCTACTTCCAACGATTAAAGAAGAGTTGAACTAAGCATCTCTTCAGCGTGATAATTGGAGGAGGAGTTGTGCAAGGCGTACAGGGGCGACAGAATAGTGGTTTTGGTTATAAAGCAATAAAGTTGTAAAATATTGCCAAGTTGAAAGATCAGTTAAAAGTCTCGTACAGTATGTCGCTGTGTAGTCCCCCCTCCTGCTTGTGATTCATGTCTGGTGAGATAGGCCCCAAGGTCTTTAGGATTCATAACCGTGTGTGTGTGTGTGTGCATGTATGTCTTTAGGATTCATGACCCTCAGTCATTTCA
>NC_045169.1:25755960-25760960 GCF_900700415.2 Clupea harengus | reverse complement strand
GCCGGCATCAGCGTCGCCATGGGGACGGGCAAGCCCAAGCACACCAGCGTGGCATTCCTGAAGACGCACAAGACGGCAAGCAGCACGGTCCAGAACATCCTCTTCCGCTTCGCCGAGCAGCACAACCTCACGGTGGCGCTGCCTGTCCCGGCCTGCGGGCACCAGTTCTGCTACCCGCACCCGTTCAGCAGCCACTTCGTGCACCCGCACACCACGCCGCCGGACGTGCTCACCAGCCACACGCGGCTCAACGTGGGCGAGATGCGGCGGCTCATGCCCAACGGCACGCTCTACGTCACCATCCTCCGCGAGCCGGCGGCCATGTTCGAGTCGCTCTTCAGCTACTACAACCAGCACTGCCTGAGCTTCCGGCGCGTGGCCAACGGCTCGCTCGACGAGTTCCTCCGCCAGCCGCAGCTCTACTACCGCGCCGAGGAGAAGGACTCCATGTACGCCCGCAACACGGTGACCTTCGACCTGGGCGGCGACAAGGACCGCACGCCGGGCGACGCCGAGTACGCGCGGAGCTTCGCCGCCCGCACGGAGGACGTCTTCTCCCTGGTGATGATCGCCGAACACTTCGACGAGTCACTGGTGCTGCTGCGGCGCCTGCTCCACTGGGAGCCCGAGGACGTGCTCTACCTGAAGCTGAACATGCGCACCGAGGAGTCGCGCCTCCGCCTGCAGGGGGCGCTGCCCGCCCAGATCCGCGCCTGGAACTGGCTGGACGCGGCGCTCTACGACCACTTCAACGCCTCGCTGTGGCGGCAGCTGGAGCGGCTGGGCCTGGCCTGCGTGGAGCGCGAGGTGCGGCTGATGCGCAAGGCGCGCGACTGGCTGGTGCGCGAGTGCTTCGGGGAGGCCACGCCGCTGCTCCGCTCCGCCGCACAGATACGCAACAAGGACCTGCGCCCGTGGCAGCCCAGCAGCAAGGTGGCCATCGTGGGCTACGACCTGCCCGTCAACGGCTCCGGGCCCACGTGGGGGGGCTCTGGGGGGCAGGGAGGAGGGACGGGGGGCGGTGCAGGAGGAAGAGGAGGAGGAGGGGGACTAACGAAAGACACGTGCATGAAGATGGTGATGCCGGAGGTGCAGTACTCACGGCTGTTGCTACGGTCACAGATGATAAGATACCGACAGGCACACCCACACCCATCACCCCACTGACGCCACACACCCCCCCCAGCCCCCAGCCCAAGATAGTTGCAAATAAATAAGTAAATAACAACAAAAATAGAAAAACAGAGACATCTTGTGAAAGCCTCGAAGGGAGGGACAGACCTCTACTAGAAGGACAGGGGCCCGCTCTGGTGGACCAAGCCCTAATCCAGGTCTCGACGATTACCCAGAATTGACCAGGAGCTCCTCCAGCAGCTGTGTGGTGATTGGCTGCCTCAGGGTACCTCATCAGACACTGGAGGAGGTTGCGTCAAAATCAAAATGGCCGATCCTCCCCAAAGATACCCCTCCCTGAAAGATGGAAAGGTTTTGAGCCCCTGACACCCTTTGGGCGGCCCCCAAACCAAACAGACAGTGCACGGGCAGAAGAATGTGTGTGTATGGACAGCCTCTGCTTCAGGATACACACATACAACTACTCCAGAACCGTCCAGAGACAGAGAGACAGACAGACAGAGAGACAGACAGACCTCCCTTGTGTCTTGGACCACCGTTCAGGCAATATAGAACTTGATGATTCCAAGCAATGTTTATTTCTAGTGACACTGAAATGTGTGTGTGTGTTTGTGTGTGTGTGTGTGTGTGTGTGTGTGTGTGTGTGTGTGTGTGTGTGTGTGTGTGTGTGTGTGTGTGTGTGTTTCCAAGACAGTGAGTGTGTGAGAGAAAGAGAGAAGAATGTGAGCTCGTAGCTGTACAAATAAGAGAGAGCTTTGTGTATTGTGTGTGTGTGTGTGTGTGTGTGTGTGTGTGTGTGTGTGTGTGTGTGTGTGTGTGTGTGTGTGTGTGTGGTCTTTTCAGAAGCACTCGTGAAAGTGACTAAGAGTAACAGTAGAAACTCGAGCCCTGGGAGCTGTGGGAGAACGGCGCCTCATCTTGACCGTACCTCGTGTGCTCTCGTGTGTCGACCGCACCTAAATATTTAATGAACTGATCCCCAGGACCCTGCTGGTCACTCCTCTCACAGAGGAGCAGTCTCCACCACAGTCCACCGTGTCCCTCCCTGTCTGCCTGCCCACCCACCAGCTCAAGGGGTTTTACCTGGGAGTCCAAGCCGAAGATATAGTCATTATTTGTAATTATTTATCCTGAAAGATTTGTTTTTTTCTCTTCTGTTTTTCAAGATGTTCATTTTTTATGAGAAGGGATGTGTATTTATTTTGGAGCAGCTTGAAGTTGTACAAGCCAACACTGGAATGTGTGTGTGTGTGTGTGTCTATGTATGTGTGTATGTGTGTGTGTGCGCGTCTGCGCGCGCGTGTGTGTGTATATATGTATGTGTGTGTGTGGGTATGAGTGTGTAGTTATGCTAGTCTCAAGAGTGGAGGTGGACTTGCGTTGTTCTCTTCCCCATCGGAAGCCTCCCACACACTGTTGACATGGCAACATGAGACAAGGTAACGTGCTCCGGAACCTTAGCATTTATTTATTTAGTTCTCGCCGGGATGAGTTCTCAAATGACGTCACCGTCTCTTTCATCTCTACTGCTGTAATCAAAAGCGCTGGACGTTGTATCGGTTTTTAAAAACATTTGTTCGCTTATGAATGATCCCGGTTTTGTGAAAGACAGGCGGTGCAACCGTTCATGCAGGACAATCAAGAAGGATCTAGTGTCACTTAGCCGCATGATGACACAGAAAACATTACGCTGTCGATTTAACAATATTTATTTGATGATTTAACAAGAATACGATTGGTCTATGTCATGTATTTGCAACTTGAAGGTGATTTCTTTTATTTTTAATTGGGACTCAAGTATGGTTGAGGAAGAATGAGTTTAGTTAAAGTATTTTGCACTTAGAGCAATACTGCACACGGCACGCTGTCTTCATTAGCACAAATCACAAGCACAAATCCTACATACAGACACCAAATAAACACTAAACGTCATTAGCTGTATAGACATACTGCATTCCAACGCACACGACATAACATAACATACCGTACACTTAGTGAAACGTCGTGAGAACACATGGAAGCACAAACGTTCCAAGGCTATTCTTTGTTGTTTGTGAGGAAAGAAAGTATGTGAGTGAGTGGCTGTACGAATAAGAGAGAGCTTTGTGTAATGTGTGTGTGTGTGTGTGTGTGTGTGTGTGTGTGTGTGTGTGTGTCTGCTCTACAGATCTCACATTGTCGGTGAAACCAACCACGAATCTATAGAATTTTCTGGTTAAAGAACTCTATAATTTTTTTGGTTAGTAAAAATGAAATGCTGCTGCTGTTATTTTCGCTGTTGTGAGTGCGTGAAGGATTTAAGGACTGAGCTTCAAATACAGAAGATCATCCACAGTGGAACTCTGTGTCTGGACCTAGAACTCGAACAGAATCCAACTCTCCTTGGACTGGTGAATCCTTTCAAATGACAAGCCTTAGGCCTGTGTGAGGATGTCAGTGATTTTTTAGTATTAAAAGGAAAAACTGTATGCCTGTTTGGAATCAAAAGTGCTCTTTACATGTAAATATTTATATATAGTATACTGCTGTATGTGCTTTTTCTGTTAGCAGTTGATTTGCTTGGAGTTATTTTGTTTTGTTTTGTTTGTTTGTTGTTATTGTTTGTTCTTATTGTTTTCAAGACTGTTAAAAACACACAGACCCGTTATCTTATGTGTTTAATTAGTATTTTAGGTCTGATAGAATAAGTACAGTCTTGAAATAGCGGTACAATCTTTGAATCTTCATCTGTTTGTTCATTTTTGTTACTTTTAGCATTCTGTTTTTTTTCTTTTTCTTTTGACATTCTAGATAGCAGTTATTTAAATAAAACAATCACAGAATGGTGTCCTGTATGACGTGTAAAGTCTTGTGTGTTGTCTGCTATCAGAATGAATGAAGCAATTCTGTGACTCAGGAGTCTGTTTTGTGCTCAGACAGACAGACAGACAATGTGCTTAGAAAAACAGACAGACAATGAAAGACAGACAGACAGACAATGAAAGAGAGACAGACAGACAATGAAAGAGAGACAGAGACAATGAACGACAGACAGAGAGTGAGATGAAGTAGAAGTCTGAGAGAGAGAACACAAGATGCTGGCTCTTGCCTGTGACTGCAGACAGTGTGATGTGTGTATGTGTCTCTCTGAGCGTGTGTGTGTTTGTGTGTCTGAAGGTCTCTAGAGGACATCATTGTTTGAGTGTTTACATTTGTGAGTTGCAAGGTTGTGTGTATGTCGGGGTGTTTTTTGTGTGCGTATGTGTGTGTGTGTGTCTGGGTGTGTGTGTGTTTTTGTGTGCATGTGTGTGTGTGTGTGAGTCAAAGAGACGCTGTTGGCTCTTGTGAGTGCTGGTCACAGGAGTGGGATGACGTGGGAAAAACGCCAAACAATGGCATCGCTGTTGACGATGCGTCTCTCTTCTGGCCGTCGCCATGGCGACGAGGTGAGGATGCGAGGATGATGCCTCTGATGTGAGCGGCTTCAGAACACTCAGCGAAGGCCTCGGTCGGGGATGAGAAAGGCGGCTGATTGAAAGAGAGCGCAAAGCAACAAGTGTGTTTTCCTGTGCCGCACTGTGACACACACACACACACACGCACATTTCCACCAGTGCATGGCTCATACAGACAAGCAGTCAAGAGCCTATTATATTTCCACACAAATACACATGTGTACAATCATATACGACATTTATATTCATAGTAACTGATCTCTCATATCAGTGGTGTACGGTGTGTGTGTGTGTGTGTGTGTGTGTGTGTGTGTGTGTGTCTGTGCATTCAGTGGACAGATGTAAATCCACATCTTAAGGACGTAAATTAGGGATGAAAGCCTTCTGAGCATGTGAGAATGTAAGAAGGATTGAGAGAGAGACAGAGAGACA
>NC_045169.1:25750960-25753460 GCF_900700415.2 Clupea harengus | reverse complement strand
GAGATACAGAGAGAGAAAGAGAGAAAGAGAGAGGGAGAGAAAGAGGGAGCACACGGTATGTTTGTCTGTGTGTGTGAACTACAGAGGAAGAGGAAGAGAGAGTGGGGGATGTTAGCACATATGTGTGTTGGGCAAGAGAGGAATGCAATACTCTTCACACACAAACACAGACACACACACACACACACACACACACACACACACACACACACACATACACACACACACACACACACACATACCAACCCTACACTACATTACACTACACATCAAAGCACATGCAGACTCGAGGACACAGTCAACAACTCACACAATCATATACATACTCTCCTCTACACACACACACACACACACACACACACACACTAGACAGTCGCTCTTCTCTAAGGCACCACAAGGCTGAAATGAAAGAGGCCTGGTTTGTGTGTGTGTGTGAGTCTGTGTGTTTGTGTGATTCTGTGTGTGTGAGTCTGTGTGTTTGTGTGAGTGTGTGTGTGTGAGTATGTGTGTTTGTGTGAGTGTGTGTGTGTGAGTATGTGTGTTTGTGTGAGTGTGTGTGTGTGAGTCTGTGTGTGTGAGTCTGTGTGAGTGAGTCTCTGTGTGAGTGAGTCTCTGTGTGAGTGAGTCTGTGTGTGTGAGTGTGTGTGTGTGAGTATGTGTGTTTGTGTGAGTGTGTGTGTGTGAGTCTGTGTGTGTGAGTCTGTGTGTGTGAGTCTGTGTTTGTGTGAGTCTGTGTGTGTGAGTCTGTGTGTTTGTGTGAGTGTGTGTGTGTGAGTCTGTGTGTTTGTGTGAGTGTGTGTGTGTGAGTCTGTGTGTTTGTGTGTCTGTGAGTATGTGAGTCTGTGTGTTTGTGTGAGTGTGTGTGTGTGAGTCTGTGTGTTTGTGTGTCTGTGAGTATGTGAGTCTGTGTGTTTGTGTGAGTGTGTGTGTGTGAGTATGTGAGTTTGTGTGAGTGTGTGTGTGTGTTGTGGTACCCTAAACTACCCTTGGGGTCCCACTAGGGCTAAACGTGGGCAAATGCCCTTAGGGAAGGTTGTGGATGGCATATACCGCACCAGGGCTGTACTGGGCAGTCTCTAGGACCCTGGGGAGCTGCTCTGGGGACTAGGGAGGTCGGGTCCACTAATTGAAGGCTCAGCTGCAAACTGTTAGACCAGGCAGTGAGCAGTGACTAGTGAGACAAAGGGTTTTTACACACACACACACACACACACACACACACACACACACACACACACACACACACACACACACACACACACACACACACACACACACACACACACACACGTACCAGTGAGACTGTGTGCAAACCTAGGGCTTTGTCTGCTTAACTTGATTCACTGTCATCTTCTGTGAGCAGCAGGTCTGAGGAGCGGAGAGGACTGCAAAGGGCCCATCCACCCTCCAGACGAAAAGAAGAGTTTTTCAGTTATTTTTGACTACCTTTGTTTGTTTGTGTATTAAGCTTAATAAAAGGACCTGTCTTCCTGAAAACACCCTCGTCGTGTCATCTGAACATTGTGAGTGTGTGTGTGTGTGTGTGTGTGTGTGTGTGTGTGTGTGTGTGTGTGTGTGTGTGTGTGTGTGTGTGTGAGTGTGTGAGTGTGTGTGTGTGTGTGTGACTGATCAGGCACAGCAAAAAGCTGGCATTGTCATCACAGCTCAGCACAGCACACCGCAACCAGACCCAACCAGACCCAACTAGACCCAACCAGACCCAACCAGACCCAACTAGACCCAACCAGACCAGACCCAACCAGACCCAACCAGACCCAACCAGACCAGACCAGACCCAACTAGACCCAACCAGACCCAACCAGACCAGACCCAACCAGACCAGACCCAACCAGACCCGACCAGACCCAACCAGACCCAACCAGACCCAACCAGACCAGACCCAACCAGACCCAACCAGACCAGACCCAACCAGACCCAACCAGACCCAACTAGACCCAACCAGACCCAACCAGACCAGACCAGACCAGACCAGACCCAACCAGACCCAACCAGACCAGACCCAACCAGACCCAACTAGACCCAACTAGACCCAACCAGACCCAACCAGACCAGACCAGACCCAACCAGACCCAACCAGACCCAACCCAACCAGACCAGACCCAACCAGACCCAACCAGACCCAACCAGACCAGACCCAACCAGACCCAACTAGACCAGACCCAACCAGACCCAACCAGACCCAACCAGACCAGACCAGACCCAACCCGTCTAGGCCCGGGACAGAAAACAGGTTCCAGAAGAGGGCAGAATAATCAGAGACAGAGGAATGAATGACAGAAAGAGAGAAAGGAAGAAAAGGCAAAGAGAAGACAGGATGGACAGAGATAGAAGAGAAAGAAAGGAGGGACAGAGATAGAAGAGAAAGAGAAAGACAGGAGGGACAGAGAGAGATAGAAGAGAAAGAGAAAGACAGGAGGGACAGAGAGAGATAGAAGAGAAAGAGAAAGAGAAGACAGGAGGGACAGACAGATAGAAGAGA
>NC_045169.1:25718460-25738460 GCF_900700415.2 Clupea harengus | reverse complement strand
AATATACATCCAACGCAGGCGGCAGGCCTACCAGAATGCACCACATTCTGTCCAAGGGTGGGCAAGAGATGACCAGAATGATGTGCCTGTGGTGCCATCTAGCGGACAAACACATCAAGTGCAGATTCTTCAGTTCATCATCAGAGCAGTCTGGTGTTGTGCGCGCTCTCTCACACCCGATGCGAGCAAGGGCGCGCGCGAACCATGTGAGGTCGCCCTAAAGTGGCTGCACGAGATGGAACACCGTGGGTGTGCGAGTGCGCCCTCGGAATGTATGTACAGATCTCACAGAAGATCAACACTAGCCCACTTGCTGGGGGCGGGTATGCAAAATCATGTCCAAACGAGATCCCAACTGTGGCCAGTTCATTTGTTTTCGTTGAAGTGAGGGGAGATGTAACGTGAGATAACGTAGGTAACAATAATAGAACCATTTGGCCTCGGTCCTTAGGATGAGAGCGTGGCGATGACTACTGCCGTAGAGTTGGGGCGCATGGGTGCGTGAGTCAAAAATAGGACCTCAGCAAATGGAAAACTTTGAAAAATAATTAATGAAATAGCCAAGTGCTAGAAGGCACCGCACACGTAAGAACGACGGTGGGAGAACTCCGGTCTGAATCACTAAGCGAGTTTTAAGGGACGCTACTGCTGATGCAAAGGGTGGGAATATAGCGACTACTAGCCGGGAGAAGCGACGCCCTGGAGCGCGTTCACCATGATGCGCCAGAAACGGCTGATTTTTACCCGAACCGTTACCTCAGCCCAGTCTAAAATCTACACGGAACCTCCATCTGATCTCCCACTCGCATTTGTTTACATCTAGAAGCCAAAGGAGAAAGTAAGTCGGTTTTTAATTCATTGTAGAAAGTTGGCATATTTTTGTAATGAGTTATAATTGCTGTCATCAACGCACCCGGATTTTTCACGATTCTGGAGTGTCTAATAGAGTCAATTAAAAGTCTGGGAAGAAAATTTAAGCTTTCAAGATTTTAGCTACTAAATGCAGCGACAAAATATGGATGAAACATTCACCAATCCTTATGGAGAAGTCGTCCACGACCGTGACAGATTGAGATCTCAGTTTCATCAACTTGTGTCGGTCGCCAGTTGCAGAAGTGTGAAGTGACCTAACGCGTTGCCGCTGGTCTTCACGCGATGCCTCGGGCGGGGATGTCCCCGTGATTAACAAAACATTTCTTTTCCTCAGTGGGCCATAATTACTTAATTAGTGTGCTTTAGAAGGCAAAACAGTGATCATGAACCACATCATTTGTGTAGCCTAGATGATTTTTAATATGATTTATTTCAGTTGTATGAGTATTTTAAACCAAACAAGTCATAAAGCTTGCAACCTCATATCACCAGTGGCCAAGCACTGTTATGTAATGATTTTTATTGATGATTTTTGAATGCTATGGCTTTATCTACGACCCCTCATAGACCACAAGAGACTTTAACATGTTTGTGAAATGTGAGGTTTGGGGCATTGCAGAACTATTCTTTCATGTTTTGAGGGTAAATGTGATGAGACTAAAAGCCTTGTTTTAGACACAGCATAACGACTGGTGCTTAGGGGTTTCACCCAGCAGGGGTGGTGAGTCAGTTTGAGCTGAGCCAGAGAGGACTCTCACACACACACACACACACACACACACACACACACACACACACACACACACACACACTCACTCACTCACTCACTCACTCACACACACATTCACACTCACACATTCACATACACAAACACACACTCACACACACACACACACTCACACATTTACACACACAAACACACACACACACACACGCACGCAAACACGCTCGAAAGCACACACACACACTCTGTATTAGCATCACACTGATATGTCTGATGTTTACCATATCTAATGTAATCAGATTGATTTTCAAAAGACCGTTACTAAATCAGCACTTATCTAAAGGATGATGGGAGGGATGGTGTCTTAGATGGTCAAATATCTAGAAATTCGTTATTATTATTCTTTATTCTTTATTGTCCTGATTGAGGAAGGTTCCACCCTGAAGAGTTCACGTAGTTCCTGATCTCTGCTCAGAACCCAAATGGCAGCAGCGCATTCAGGACAGATCTGACGGAGACGCTCATTTGTTGAGCTGCGGTTGTGACGATGGAACTTGAGGCTTTTTAAAGCCACACTTATCATCTGGTTCTAATCAGCATTCAAATCTGGTTCAAGATCAGTGTCTGAGAATAACCTTTATTCTGCTGGACACACACACACACACACACACAAATGTACGCACGCACATATCAACGCATTAGAATGACCTTTATTCTGCTACACACACACACACACACACACACACACACACACACACACACACACACACACACACACAAACACACAAACACACACACACACACACACACACACACACACACACACACACACACACACACACACACACACACACACACACACACACACAAATGTACGCACGCACACACGCTCGAAAGCACACTCACACACACACAAACACACACAAATGTACGCACGCACATATCAACGCATTAGAATTACCTTTATTCTGCTGGACACACACACACACACACACACACAAATGTACGCACGCACATATCAACGCATTCGAATGACCTTTATTCTGCTGGATTTGCGGTGCCATTACTGCACCGTGGCGAAAGGGCATAGATCTCCTTAATCAGCGCTGACCACTTCAGCTCTGAAGGGAAGGAAGAGAGAAAACAGAATGATTTTCATAGAGAACAGGGCACACGCACCCAAGCCATCATGTACGGCCCTTACATATAGTGCGTTTCATCTTTAAAAAAAGGCAAGACAGTGGTTAACAAGGTTTGGGTTTTGAGCCCAATTGTGTCATATCCTTAACCCCTCGGCCTTGTGGGGAGCTGTTGTCAATATGCCTTTAAAGCTTCGGGAATGTTTGTCACAGAGACATAAAAATAACACCCCCAGAAACCTTGAATCTTGTACTTTTTAAAATATATATCGTTCGGAAAAGAAATGAGCGCTTTGTCAGGAGAATAAAGCTCAAGTCTTAGCGTCCCTCTCCATTGCCTGGTGTTGAGACCTGCTGGACACACACACACTCACACACACACACACACACACAAACACACACAGACACACACACACAAACACACACCTGGTGTGGAGAGCGACCTCAAGTCTTAACGTCCCTCTCCATTGCCTGGTGTAAACACACCTCATGTGGCTAATCAAGAGCTCTACACTATAGCTCACCTGAGCAGGTAAACACACCTCATGTGGCTAATCAAGAGCTCTACACTGTATCTCACCTGAGCAGGTAAACACACCTCATGTGGCTAATCAAGAGCTCTACACTGTATCTCACCTGAGCAGGTAAACACACCTCATGTGGCTAATCAAGAGCTCTACACTATAGCTGGGTTTCCATCCAACTATTTCATGCTAATTTTGACCATTCGAATAGGGAATCCTGAGTGAAAAACGCTTAAAATGTCTAAGTCGAATAAGAAATCAATTCACCAGAACGGGGTTGATTAGACAAGGTTGACAGAAACTGTTTGTTTGCATCAAATGGTGTTTGTTGAGATTTTCTGCAGTGTTTGCGTTCCAGTTGCCCTGACCACCTCAGGTTGTGAAGCTACAGCTGTTCACAGCTCCTCCCTTGATTAGTAGAGTATTAGTAGAGTGGCCATTTTTAACTCGCGTGACACCGCAGACAGAAATGTGCACAGACTCGCATTTCTTTTAGCCGAATTTTCATAAATGCGCTTAAAATATGCGAATGAGTTGGATGGAATCCCAGCTCCTGTTCCATTGACGTCAATCAAGAGCGCTTGGAGCAGGAAGAGATAGAAGAAGGATGGAACCAATGTGACAGAGAACTGTTGAACCAACTCATTATTTACAGACCGTCCAGGGGTAGGACATCAGCTGAATGGAGCTCCGAGCCTGTACTAGTCAGCTACGCCACAGCTGGGCTTGGAGTATCTACATCCAGTTGTGTTCAGGGTTAAAGGGTTAAGTCCTTGGAGTATCTACATCCAGTTGTGTTCAGGGTTAAAGGGTTAAGTCCTTGGAGTATCTACATCCAGTTGTGTTCAGGGTTAAAGGGTTAAGTCCTTGGAGTATCTACATCCAGTTGTGTTCAGGGTTAAAGGGTTAAGTCAGGTGACTGAAGGGGTATTGCCTTTAGGGCGCAGGGCCAGTGCAGCTCTTGGGGCGCAGGTCAGGTCCACTGCAGCTCTTGGGGCGCAGGTCAGGTCCACTGCAGCTCTTGGGGCGCAGGTCAGGTCCACTGCAGCTCTTGGGGCGCAGGTCAGGGCCAGTGCAGCTCTTGGGGCGCAGGTCAGGGCCAGTGCAGCTCTTGGGGCGCAGGGCCAGTGCAGCTCTTGTTTGAGGGGTGCTGTTGTTGGTAGCATGTCGGCGGCGCGCTAGCAGGAGGAGCGGGGGCGAGGGGGGCAGAGTGACAGAGGTAGAGAGAGAGAGAGAGAATTTGAATTTTAGTAAAAAACTTTATTTACATCATCCATGTTCAATTATCTTTCATCTATAAATATGAAATAAGGGAAAAAAAGTAAAAGAAAAGAAAAACAGGGCAATGTGCGAGCACTTTATCTCAACACATATCCATATATCAATTCATAAATACTAACAGAGCATAATACCTCTTTGTGTCCCCATACACTCACAAATCCATCAATACATTTCATTGCAGAATACAATAAAAAAATCGATCATCATTCTGGACTTGACCAATTGCCTCTAGGCAAGTACCCACACAATCGACATAATCAGGTGTAATATTCAACAATGGAAAAAGATCTTCATCATCAGAAAACACTGCATCATTATTAAAAGACTGTAACATAGCCTTTTCTCTTTCCGTTAAAGTATCCTTGACCTTGTTTAAAAATGGTGTGACAATTCGCAAAGACCTTATTCCTAAAATTGATGATAGATTATCTGCATTATTTAAAGTTGGCCCAGCCACAGTCACAAGGTCTCTTAACGTGTTGACACCCTTATTGCTTAGGATGTTATCCAAAGATGGTATCATTCCTGCTGAAACATCCAAACGTGCCCCTCTAATTAAAGGCTCTTGCAAAAGCCAGCGAAGAGAGGAAGAGGCTTCCCTTTGTATTTTAAACAAAGAAAGCACTTTAAAAACTCCACAATAAGAACAAGGTAGTCTCTGGGTAGATAGTGTCTTTGGGTCCATTAAGAAAAGAGAACGATCCATGTCCAAGCCTCCTAGACTCCTCAATAGAGTACATGCAAGAGGCCTCCACACTGTCATTTGGTCCATAGAGTAGTCTTTGTAAAAACTGGAGGCGGAAAGCAGCAAATCTGATGAACTAAAAACTTGCCCACCTTCCTCTTTTGGCAAGAACAAAACACTTTGGGGTATCCAGTGTAACCCATAAATGAAAGAGAGCATGAAATCAAATAAACAAAAACAAATAATAGACACAAGACAATACATTTACAATGTCTCATTACCATCGTTTTCATCTGCTTGCTGATTGATCTTTGTCAGTAATTTATTGAGTCTATAAACCTCTTGTTCAGTAAAATTACCTTTTACCTGCTTGAAATGCTGAACTGACGCGCAAAAGGCTTTTACATATGACCACTTTGACCCCTCGGGTATTTTTAGTGGACCCCAAGAAACTTTTGATCATCTTTAAGGTATATATAATAGGAGAAGGGGAGCATGAAGGGTAGTCTGAAGCATTATCAATGTCAACAAGCAAAGTATCTGATCTATTTTCATTCGCAAATTGTTTCGCATTTTTAGAAGATTCCCTAGTCGTTTTCCTCTTAGGTTTCTTAGCCGATACTTGCTCATCTTCCATTGCATCATCAGCACAAAAAAGTGGTTCTGTGGGTTTTGTAACAGCATTCTCACCTTTCCCATTCATTAAATCATTAGTTATTTTGTCCATCATCAGATTCATTGTATCATTTGAAACACTTACGTTCGCTTGCAAACTTTCACTACTTTCCACAGTAGGCATACTTTCACCATTTTCTACCGTAGCATCAAAGTTAGCTTCACTTTCTGCACCTACCGGTATGTTGTCGGTTACGGCAACCTCCGGACCAGAAGACGGCCTAGTCTCTCCATTATGCTCCTCTGCACTCCCACTATGATCATGATTGCCGTTGTCTCTGTTAGTCGGTGCATCTCCCATTAATCCACCGTGTTCACCATCAACACAGTCTTCTTCTCCATTAACCGGCGCATCTCCAGTTGTTCCACTTTGACCGCCGTTGGCACTTTCGCCTTCTTTATCAACCTGCACATCTTTAGCAGGTGTATTTTTCTCAAGACACGATCTAATACCGTGGCCTTCTTTCCCGCAGAAGAAACCCTTCATGTTATCAGTGGAAGCAAAAATCATATATTGAAAATGATCTACTTGGACATTCAGTTCGCCAGAGTGACCATTCAAAATCATGTAAACGTGCCTCCTGAATGACACGACATGCTTTAGAAGCGGGGATTTACATCCAAGAGGAATTATCTTAATTGAGGACACAAGTTTTCCATGTCTTGCTAATTCTCGTTCCAAAAACTCGTCTGTTATGAAAGGGGGTACATTTGACAGTGTTACTCATCTAGCCGGGGTCACAAGTGGAAGAACATTGAAAAATGTGTCGTTAATCACAATGCCCTGCTCTACAATCGTATTCACCTTATCAACGCTGTCCAAGAACAGGACAACAGATCGATTCATTCTAGATGCTGAAACCACACTTCCATAACCAACAATACTACCTACGGCTAAACTACACTCCTCAACTGATATATCATTATCTGCACCTATCTTGATCGCATGGCGCCGACTCAGACTTTCAAACGCCATTAGACCAAACAAACCAAGATACACCCAGCAGCACGCTGGGTGCTCACTCCCAAAAGGGAGACTACTTTAGACTACTTTAACAAAAAATAACTCAAACAAAGAGAAAAACTAAATCATAAAAAAGAAACCACAAATACAGAAAAGATAGAAAAGGTAGAGAGAGAACACACTCAAGCCAAACGGCTACGTGCACACGCTCTCACACTCGCAAACGCCACGCCCACTCACTTCCGCATCCGCTCAGAGAGAGAGAGAGAGAGAGGGAGGGATAGAGACACAGAGGTAGAGAGAGAGAGAGAGAGAGAGGGATAGAGACACAGAGGTAGAGAGAGAGAGAGAGATGGATGAAGACACAGAGGTAGAGGTAGAGAGAGAGAGGGATAGAGACAGAGGTAGAGAGAGAGGTAGAGAGAGAGAGAGATGGATAGAGACACAGAGGTAGAGAGAGAGAGAGATGGATAGAGACACAGAGGTAGAGGTAGAGAGAGAGAGAGAGATCGATAGAGACACAGAGGTAGAGAGAGAGAGAGAGATAGATGGATAGAGACACAGAGGTAGAGAGAGAGAGAGGGATAGAGACACAGAGGTAGAGAGAGAGAGAGAGAGATGGATGAAGACACAGAGGTAGAGAGAGAGAGGTAGAGAGAGAGAGAGAGAGATGGATAGAGACACAGAGGTAGAGAGAGAGAGGTAGAGAGAGAGAGATGGATAGAGACACAGAGGTAGAGAGAGAGAGATGGATAGAGACACAGAGGTAGAGAGAGAGAGAGAGATGGATAGAGACACAGAGGTAGAGAGAGAGAGAGATGGATAGAGTCACAGAGGTAGAGGTAGAGAGAGAGAGAGATGGATAGAGACACAGAGGTAGAGAGAGAGAGAGATAGATAGATGGATAGAGACACAGAGGTAGAGAGAGAGAGAGATGGATGGATAGAGACACAGAGGTAGAGAGAGAGAGAGAGAGAGGGATAGAGACACAGAGGTAGAGAGAGACAGAGAGAGATGGATGGAGACAGAGAGGTAGAGGTAGAGAGAGAGATGGATGGAGAGACACAGAGGTAGAGAGAGAGAGAGAGAGGGAGGGATAGAGACACAGAGGTAGAGAGAGAAAGAGAGAGAGAGAGAGAGAGAGAGAGGTGGATAGAGACACAGAGAGACACAGAGGTAGAGAGAGAGAGAGAGAGAGATGGATAGAGACACAGAGACACAGAGGTAGAGGGAGAGATGGATAGAGACACAGAGGTTGAGGTAGAGAGAGAGAGAGAGAGAGAGAGAGAGAGAGAGAGAGAGAGAGGTGGATAGAGACACAGAGAGACACAGAGGTAGAGGGAGAGATGGATAGAGACACAGAGGTTGAGGTAGAGAGAGAGAGAGAGAGAGAGAGATAGAGATGGATGGAGAGAGAGGTAGAGAGAGAGAGAGAGAGAGAGAGAGAGAGAGAGAGAGAGAGAGAGAGAGAGAGAGAGATGGATAGAGAGAGGTAGAGGGGGATTTGGAGGAGAGGAGGGCGTGAAAGAAGGATACTGAAAAAAGAAGCAGAAAGCAATCTGGAGAGCAAAATGGAGTCATTGTACACTCAGTGTAATCTGACTCACAGATGGAGGCTCTTACACACACACACACACACACACACACACACACACACACACACACACACACACACACACACACACACACACACACACACACACACACACACACACACACACCTGTTGCGTGACTGTGTCGAGAGTTATGTCAGCCATTGAATTGTTGAATTGTGCTTATGTCACAGTGGTGTGTTTGAGTGTGTGTGTGTGTGTGTGTGTGTGTGTGTGTACATGAGTTTATATGAGAGCAGGGGGAGGGATACAAAAAGACAGATTCACATGCTTTAAGTGATGTGCACCTGTTTGTGTGTGTGTGTGTGTGTGTGTGTGTGTGTGTGTGTGTGTGTGTGTACAACAGAACAGACTAGTAATTCCATTCCTGTAACCTCTCATTCCATCATTGATCCTGAAAACCTCCTTCTGTCAGTCTTTTCTAAGAGTAGTTTGAATTGATTGTGTTATATTTGGAAACCAGTCTCCTACTGTCAGTCTGTGTGTGTGTGTGTGTGTGTGTGTGTGTGTGTGTGTGTGTGTGTTATATTTGGAAACTCTCTTGTTCTAAGCCCCAGCCCTGGCAGGAGGAGGAGGGTTTGTCTCACACACACACACAAACACACACACACACACACCAGACACACACACTCACACACACACACACACACACACCAGACACACACACACCAGACACACACACACACACACACACACACACACACAAAGGGGATATTCTATGGTGGCGCTTCATGATCTGCAGCTGTCAGTCTGAAGTGCCCCCACAGAAATCGAGTTTATCATGTTGGAGAGCACTACACAAGCTCTCCAAACCCAGTAGTGGCTCACACACACACCAACACACACACACACACACACACACACGTACACTCGCACACACACACACACACACACACAGTCACAACGGAAACACACACACGCACACACCAACACACACACGGTCACAAGCCAACACACACACACACACACACACATAACACACACACAGACACACGCAAACACACACTCACGCACACAAAGTCACACACACACACACAAGCTTACTCACAAACCCACTATGTATCGTTCTGGGTATCTCTCAGAGAACAGCCAGAACACGTCCATTAGTGTGATGATTCACCACTCGAATGTAAATGAAGATATTTTTGAGTTAGGATTGTTTGGTTGTTGGTGTGTGTGTGTGTGTGCTTTCGAGCGTGTGTGCGTGTGTGAGTGTGTGTGTGTGTGTGTGCTTTCGAGCGTGTGTGTGTGTGTGTGTGTGTGTGTGTGTGTGTGTGTGTGTGTGTGAGATAGACAGAGAGCAAGGGCAGGAGCGGGGATAAAGAGCGGGGAAATGGAGTGAGAGATTTAGGAGGAAAAGTGAGCATAGAGAGACAGGTAGAAAGACACTCCGCTGTGAGACAGACACACACACGGATGAAGCAGACAGACAGACAGACAGACAGACAGCGCCGTCCTGTGAGACAGACACACGCAGGGATGAAGCAGACAGACAGACAGACATACAGGGCCGTCCTGTGAGACAGACAGGCCGTCCTGTGAGACAGACACAGACAGGGATGAAGCCTGATTAAAATGGGCAGACAGACAGCGCCGTGGACAGATTTTCTGGATGAGAGCGGTGTCGGAGGGATTGTTGATAAGATTACAGCTTCTCTCATGGGAAGAGAGAGAGGGAGGGAGAGAGAGAGAGGTAGAGAGAGACAGAGAGAAAGAAAGAAAGAAAGAAAGAAAGAAAGAAAAGAGAGAGAGAGAGAGAGAGAGAGAGAGAGAGAGAGAGAGAGAGAGAGAGAGAACACTCCAGTGGCCAAAACTATGAATATTCACAGTTATGTTAACATATCTCCCTCTCCCACGAGTGAATCGTGTGTCTAAGTGTGTGTGTGTGTCCACGTGCAAGTGTGTGTGTGTGTGTGTGTGTGTGTGTGTGTGTGGTTGTGTCCACGTGCACGTGTGTGTGAGTGTGTGTGTGTGTATGTGTGTGTGTGTGTGTCCACGTGCACGTATGTGTATGTGTGTGTGTGTGTGTGTGTGTGCGTGTGTCCACGTGCACGTGTGTGTGTGTGTATGTGTGTATGTGTCCATGTGCACGTGTGTGTGTGTCCACGTGCACGTGTGTGTATGTGTGTGTGTGTGTGTGCGTGTGTCCACGTGCACGTGTGTGTGTGTGTGTGTGCGTGTGTGTGTGCTCGTGCAAGTGTGTGGAGGCATCTCTGACTCACTCCCACCCTCCTACTACTTCACTTCTGTCAGTCCTCAGATCTTTAAATCAGGCAACAGCGTGGCCACCTGTTCATCAGGACCCTTGCATCTCATTTCCTGTGTTGTGTTTGGCCCACCCACCCCCTCAGAGTGTTACTCACTGCAGGTCAGATGCATCGCCATGGCACCCAGCCGCATTTTCAATTCAGTATTTCCGAGTAGTGAAGAACCAAAATGGTGGACAGAGACGGCCCAAAATGTCAAACAGATCCGAAATGGCTGGCGCCATGCCTGAGACAAAAAACAGCTATATGAAATGAAGCCAATCCTCAACATTTGGGTGGAGAAACTGCCAACCTGCCGCCCCACATGAAATAAATTGTCATTTATTCAGTCTATTTAACCGACACCTCAACAGCAGTTCATTCTCACACCCTATGTGTCCATCTGGCATATCTGCACTGCACTTCTGAAGGTTCCTTGACTCTTACAATCAGTGGCGGCTGGTGAGTTGGGCAGTTGGGCGGCGCGGTTAAAATAGCACTCCACAATAAAAAAAGAGTTTGAGTAGAATATTTAAAAAAACAAAGCTTTATTTCAAGAACACACAGTGCTCAACACTATCCAATAACAAACACTATCAACAAACTGTAACTTTGGGCATGAGAGGTTCAGAGCAGAATGGTTTCAGAGGTTTACAGAATAAAACAGGTGCCCACACCCTCACATGAGAGGTTTAGAGCACAAGAGATTCAGAAAGAGATATCACATTTTACATTGGGTGTTTGACAAGAGTAGGCCCCACTACTTGTAAAGAAATGTAGCCCTCCTCTCTTTCAAGTTGGCAAATCTCTCAATAACCTTTCCCTCACAACAGCCAGCATACAGTCAAGAAGTTCATTCTGGACTGTTTTGAATGTTCCCTTAAACACAGTCGCGCTCTCGAGATGCTCTTTCAGTGCACTGTCAAGTGAGGCAACGACGTCCACCAAGCCACGGAATATCCCTGGGTTATCCGAGTTCTCGCTCTCATCATGACCACGCAGGGCCAACTCAAATGCACCACAGAACTTCACACAGTCTATTATTCTTGAGAGAATGTGTCTGTTTTTCCTTACTTCTTCATTGTGTTTTCGAATGCCAATTCGGTACCCTTAGTCGAGCTGCTCTGCTATACTCAGTCTTCCAAAGAGGCTTAGCTTCAGGCTGTTAGTTAGATGGCTGCGGCAAGATTCGTGCTTCTTACATTTATCGTTGAAGTGCTTTAGATCCCTCATCCCCGTTGCAGTCCAGATTGTTTCAGTCCCAGGACTTTAGAACAACAGGCAGGGGAAACAAAAAAAACGCATCACTCACTGAACAACCAGCTAACCAGCTCCGGTTAGCATACAGGCTTGAGGAGAAGCTACGGGTGTACGTCCTCCCGCGGTCGATGCTCTACTGCTGCATTTTTAAATCCGGACGTTCGGGTCCCATGTCTTTCAGTCTCTTCTTATCGACATCTGATCGTCGATTGAAAGGTGTTTCACAAAGAGATACCACAGAGTTTTCAGTCGCCATACTCACAGAATCAAAGTCTGCTAGCTATGTTGCTCACGTAGATACGTGAGATGTATATGGGATGTGAGGGAATGATAAAGGTCTCTGATTCGACGAATGGTCCAGTCGCGTTGAAATAAGAAACGATGTCATTGGTTAGGGCGCAAAATTTTGCGCCCCAGGATCGAACTTTCATCCGCCAATGAGAAGCTGTCCTTGCTCAAATGTTTCAGAAAAGTATGAGAGCTCCTATTGACTTCCATTTGGCCGGCGCCCCTCCAGGGAGGAGTGGCTTATCAGTGATAACAAATGGCAATATATTATATTTGGTCACATTTAAGTGGTTGTTGACAGGGGCTTACGGTCTCCCACACACATTTAACGCGTTTACACAGTACATTTCTTATTTTAATTGTTTGGTATATAATGTTTTTTTTTTTTTTTTCGCCCTGTATTGACGCACCGCCACTGTCTTATGTGAAGGTCTCAGTAACATTTTTGTTCAAATTCTAATGACACTATTAAGTCCAGTGTGTTACACTCACACAGTAATTACACTATGAAGGCCCTGTTTGACAGAAGAAGTAGACTATAGGCCTACAGTGATTTGGTGTAAATTTGTAGCCAATTTCTTGGTAATATGTGGTAAAGGCTGCGAGTATCTGGGTATCGGACTGGTATACCGGCCGATACCCTGTCTCTGTACTCGTATTTGATGTCGGGAAAAGTTGCCAATAGCCTACAAAAATCGGACATCTGAAATGTACCAACCCTGTAATCGGTTCTAGAGAGAGAGAGAGGAGATGATGTACCAACCCTGTAATTGGAGAGAGGAGATGATGTACCAACCCTGTAATCGGAGAGAGGAGATGATGTACCAACCCTGTGATCGGTCTTAGAGAGAGAGAGGAGATGATGTACCAACCCTGTGATCGGTCTTAGAGAGAGAGAGGAGATGATGTACCAACCCTGTGATCGGTCTTAGAGAGAGAGAGGAGATGATGTACCAACCCTGTGATCGGTCCTAGATTTTGGAATCCCTGCCGGACGTATTTTTTAGGTCTGGAAAAGAGGACATGTCCGGGTAAAAGAGGACGTCTAGTCACCCTACTGTACTCCAACATGGCCTCTAGAAGATCCAGCGCAGAGTAATTATCATCAACATCAGCGCTCTTATCATTAGTTTCACATAGACAAGTTCTTCTCTTCTCCACTCTCTTTCTCTTCTCCCCTCTGTTCACTCTTTCTCTCTCTCTCTCTCTCTCTCTCTCTCTTTCTCTTCTCCCCTCTGTTCTCTCTCTCTCTCCACTCTGTTCTCTCTTTCTCTCTCTCTCTCTCTCTCTCTCCACTCTGTTCACTCTCTCTCTCTCCTCTGTTCACTCTCTCTCTCTCTCTCTTTCTCTTCTCCCCTCTGTTCACTCTTTCTCTCTCTCTCTCTCTCTCTCCACTCTGTTCACTCTCTCTTTCTCTCTCTCTCTCTCTCGCTCTCCACTCTGTTCACTCTCTCTCTCTCCTCTGTTCACTCTCTCTCTCTCTTTCTCTTCTCCCCTCTGTTCACTCTCTCGCTCTCTCTTTCTCTTCTTCCCTCTGTTCTCTCTCTCTCTCTTGCTCTCTCTTTCTCTGCCCCCACAATCCGATATGACTTCTGCGAAGGCTGTTGTTGCTCATTTTTGCTGCTCATTTTTTTCTTTCTCTCTCTCTATGTCTCTCTCTCTCTCTCTATCTCTCTCTCTCTCTCTATCTCTCCCAGGACTGTTATTTTCTCTGATTTTATTCTTCTGTCACTTGACTTCCTCTCCTTTTTGCTCTCTCGCTCTCCGCCTGTCCCTTGAGATTTCCTTCAACGAGTACAGGGGCAGCACTCATCTCCTTCTCTCTCTCTTTCTCTCTCTCTCTCTCTCTACCTTTCTCTCTCTCTCTCCTCCTCCTCCTCCTTATCCTCCACTTGTTAGTTGATATGGTGAGAGTTCCCAGAATGCAACACGTCCCTGCTGTCAGACTCTCCTGATGGCCCCGGTGCTTTTCCAGCAACCCTTATTCTCTCTCATATTCTCACCTCTCTTCTCTCTCTCTCTCTTTCTCTACAGCAACCCTTATTCTCTCTCATCTTCTCATCTTTCTCTCTCTCTCTCTCTCTCTCTCTCTCTCTCGCTCTCTCTCTCTCTCTCTCTCTTTCTCTCCAGCAACCCTTATTCACCCTCATCTTCTCACCACAGTCCTTCTTTTTTTTAAACTTTTATTTTTGTTTCGTCTTTAGATTCATCATTTTTTCCTTCTTCTGTGTCTCACTTTGGGTGGCAGGGTGGCAGAAACCAAACGGTAGTTTGGGTGGCAGGGTGGCAGAAACCAAACGGTTGTAGAAACCAAACAAACCAAACGAGGTAGTTGCTCCCAGTAGTGTCATGATAACTTGGTGTTATTTTCGGGGGTTTCCAGGTTTCTTGTTTCAAATTTCTGCACAGCCCATCCCCTCGCCCCTTCAGCAGGAGCCTGGATTGTTAACATGGAGAGGGACCCTTAATCTGCCCTGAGTCCTGTTACCTCTGCCAAGGTAACAACACTGTCGGCAGGATTATGCAGGCTTGTCTGCCGGCAGGATTACGCAAAAACTACTTTTCATGAAACTTGGCATAGAGGTGGAACATGTGTCAAGGAAGAACCCACTCCATTTTGAAGTGGAATTAGCACAAGGGGCAGATCCAGGTTTTTTTTTTCACTTACTTTAACATTGTGAGATTTTTTGGCCTCGGCGGAGGTCTGCGCTCTCCGAAAGCCCTTCTAGTCTATACAGTGTGTGTGTGTGTGTGTGTGTGTGTGTCAGTCTAATGCCCTTCTAGTCTATACAGTGTGTGTGTGTGTGTGTGTCAGTCTAATGCCCTTCTAGTCTATACAGTGTGTGTGTGTGTGTGTGTGTGTGTGTGTGTGTGTGTGTGTGTGTGTGTGTGTCAGTCTAATGCCCTGGTATATACAGTGTGTGTGTGTGTGTGTGTGTGTGTGTGTGTGTGTGTGTGTGTGTGTGTGTGTGTGTGTGTGTGTCAGTCTAATGCCCTTCTAGTCTATACAGTGTGTGTGTGTGTGTGTGTGTGTGTATGTGTGTGTGTGTGTGTGTGTGTGTCAGTCTAATGCCCTTCTAGTCTATACAGTGTGTGTGTGTGTGTGTATGTGTGTGTGTGTGTGTGTGTGTGTGTGTGTCAGTCTAATGCCCTTCTAGTCTACACAGTGTGTGTTTTCACAGAGCTCTAAAAAACAACTTAAACTTTTGGTTTCAAGTTAACATCAACAATGCATCGGTTTTTGCTACCTAAATGTCCATGTTTGGAAGAATCATTGAGAAACGAGAGTGACGTATAAGAAGAAGAAATGCCAGGGGTATCAACACTCCACCCCTACTGAGGTTGCTAACCATGGTGCTAGCAGCATCGGTGACATAAGCATGAATGCCCAGGTTGGTCCGAGAAGACCAATACTCCAACTCGCATTTTTGGAGTCCAACAAAGGTTCTATGTGATTATTGATGATTGTGAACTCTTTGACTTTTTTAGTTAATTATATCTGCTATTCTAATTTGCCCTCTTTAGTTTAAAAATTATGTAACTATTTGTGTTTAGTTTAAGTTTAGTTTAATTTACTCTGTATGACATGGTAGTGGTGACCTGGTGGTAGCCTAATGATAATAATACAATCGATTTGTATATCGCTTTTCATGGACCCCAAAGACTTCTTTGAGAGCAAATATGTAAACAGATGACAGACGATATGGTGGGGAGGTGTTGTAGTAGAGAACCATGTGACACATAGGCTATCACCCTCATTTCATAGCACCCTCAGTAAAACGCCGAGCTCCCCCATAGCACCTGCAGAAAAAAACACTCTGTCGCTGCCACTGGGAGCTACCGATTGATTATTTATTTGTGTACATTTACATTTACATTTAGTCATTTAGCAGACGCTTTTGTCCAAAGCGGCATACAAGGGAGAGAACAGTCAAGCTAAGAGCAATAAAAAGCATGGTGTAACAATAAATACTACTTTACATGAGAATTAGAAAAACAACGACCTAGAAAAAAAGGAAAAAGAAGTGCAGGAATGTAACTGCTGAAGTGCAAGTTAAGCGCTAGTCAGGTGCCAGTTAGGAGGGGAGGTGCTCTCTGAAGAGTTGGGTCTTCAAAAGCTTCTTGAAGGTAGAGAGGGACGCCCCTGCTCTGGTAGTACTAGGCAGTTCGTTCCACCAACGTGGAACTACAAATGAAAATAGTCTGGATTGCCGTGCTTGCACGGACGGCAGTGCCAAACGACGCTCACTAGACGAGCGCAGCGTCCTGGGTGTAACATTTGCCCTTACAAGAGCATTTAGGTAGGTGGGAGCAGAACCAGTAAGCACTCTGTACATGTTTGGCACTCCTCCTCACCCATGGGTGAACGCAAGTAAGTCCGTTTAAAGTGACGCTGCTCACAGGATGTGTGAGATGTATTTTGGTGAAGGGTAGCCAGATTCATGTAATAAAACCCAGACTTCTGTACCTTTCACAAAAGGAGAACATTGTACAACTTGAGCGTTCATGTTTTGTTTCCAGGCCCAAGAGCACAGTGTAGTGTTGTTTACAGAGCATAGTGTAGTGTTGTTTACAGAGCATAGTGTAGTGTTGTTTACAGAGCATAGTGTAGTGTTGTTTCCAGGCCCAAGAGCACAGTGTAGTGTTGTTTACAGAGCATAGTGTAGTGTTGTTTACAGAGCATAGTGTAGTGTTGTTTACAGAGCATAGTGTAGTGTTGTTTACAGAGCATAGTGTAGTGTTGTTTACAGGCCCAAGAGCACAGTGTAGTGTTGTTTACAGACCCAAGAGCATAGTGTTGTGTTGTTTACAGGCCCAAGAGCATAGTTGTTAAAAATGCTGCCTCCACCAGCTGCCTCCAGCTGGGCACCCCACTGTGCAGGCCACTCACGGGACCTGGGGTCCATAGAGAGGTCATCCTATCAGTTGATCCCAGAGTTCCGTGGGGCTCGTGCACAGTGGAATTTCACTGACCATTTGGTCAAACCCCAACAGTTTCTAAACTGTTTCAAGGTACCCTTTATTTCATGCCTGAACATGCCCCGCTCATCCCCCTCGCACTATATAAGTCCGACCCTCCGATGGCCAAGTTGTCGGGCACAAGAAACTGGAGTTGGAGAGGTCGTGGTCAAGGAGTGCGTTGGACAATTCGGGTTGCATGCATAGCCATTACACTTCATCATTGCCGTGCGTCACTGAGAATGTGAGTGTTTGTGTATATGTGTGTTGGTTATCTAGTCTGTTTCATATCAGTGAATATCAAGTTTATGTAGTGTGGTAATTATTCACTGTATTGTCATGTTTCTGTTACCGTTAATCAACAAGTTACGGTTAATGGATAAATAGAATGTTCACCGTTACGGCACGGCGGCGAGGAACATATCTTCATCTGATTCATAACATTCATCTTGTATATATCGTATTCATTCGGGTTGTATATAATGGTTCATCTTTATTGTAGTTAATTGTTAATATTTGTATATTTGTCATTGTGTCATTCCATAGAAACCATGGATCATTGTTCATTTCACGGCTAGTCAAACACGGATTCATATGTGACAAGAATCCTTTACACGGATTACTTTCACTTCACCGTCATTCATGTTCATCATGCCATTCACGGCTTGAGTGTGTGTGTTTCAATAAATACAGTGATTTCATCATTCATGTTCTGACAAGACAAACCTGTGGCGATTGTCACTTATTCATTACACCAGCATAAAGTCCTTTTGGGTTTCATTCCATCAATATCCCCCTATTTTATAATAGTGTAGTGTTGTTTACAGGCCCAAAAGCATAGTGTAGTGTTGTTTACAGGTCAAAGAGCATAGTGTAGTGTAGTGTTGTTTACAGGCCCAAGAGCACAGTGTTGTGTTGTTTACAGGTCAAAGAGCATAGTGTTGTGTTGTTTACAGGCCCAAGAGCACAGTGTTGTGTTGTTTACAGGCCCAAAAGCATAGTGTAGTGTTGTTTACAGGTCAAAGAGCATAGTGTAGTGTAGTGTTGTTTACAGGCCCAAGAGCATAGTGTAGTGTGTTTCTCCCTCTGCAGACAGGCAACCATGAGTGTGTTGTGTTTTAGAAGGGACTACTGATTCAAACCTTTGATTAAATACACAGGAAACTGTTCGTTCGCTCATGTTTGTTGAGCACATCTTTCCGAGTGATCCTACTAGCTGATACTGCTGACTGCACATGTGTTCTTGCTGGCCGTGGGGCTTAGTGGTGGGTGTGTGCTGCACCCATTGAAGCTCCACCAGGCCTATTAATAGAATGAGCAGATGATTGTGACCATATTAGCAGGGGAAGGGGAAGTGAGGCTGGCAATACTATTGTGTGTGTGATGCGTTGTAGGAAAGCTGTAGTACAACTCTGGGCACGATAGTTATGGGGGGGGGGGTGGGCTACAGGAAGCAGGGGGCTTTTAGAGGGGAACAGTTGACAGGCTGCAGACACACCTGCACTGGAGAGTCTAAAGTGAGATGATCACACCTGCACTGGAGAGTCTAACGTGAGATGATCAGTGGACAGGCTGCACACACACCTGCACTGGAAAGTCTAACGTGAGATGGTCACACCCATCTCTCTCTCCTTCTCTTTCTCCCATCTCTCCTTCTCTTTCTCCCATCTCTCTCTCCTTCTCTTTCACCCATCTCTCTCTCCTTCTCTTTCACCCATCTCTCTCTCCTTCTCTTTCACCCATCTCTCTCTCTCTCCTTCTCGTTCACCCATCTCTCTCTCTCCTTCTCTTTCACCCATCTCTCTCTCCTTCTCTTTCTCCCATCTCTCTCTCCTTCTCTTTCTCCCATCTCTCTCTCCTTCTCTTTCACCCATCTCTCTCTCTCTCTCCTTCTCTTTCACCCATCTCTCTCTCCTTCTCTTTCTCCCATCTCTCTCTCTCTCCTTCTCTTTCTCCCATCTCTCTCTCCTTCTCTTTCACCCATCTCTCTCTCCTTCTCTTTCTCCCATCTCTCTCTCTCTCATTCTCTTTCACCCATCTCTCCCTCCTTCTCTTTCACCCATCTCTCTCTCTTTCTCTTTCACCCATCTCTCTCTCCTTCTCTTTCACCCATCTCTCTCTCCTTCTCTTTCTCCCATCTCTCTCTCTCTCCTTCTCTTTCTCCCATCTCTCTCTCTCTCCTTCTCTTTCTCCCATCTCTCTCTCTCTCCTTCTCTTTCACCCATCTCTCTCTCCTTCTCTTTCTCCCATCTCTCTCTCCTTCTCTTTCACCCATATCTCTCTCCTTCTCTTTCACCCATCTCTCTCTCTTTCTCTTTCACCCATCTCTCTCTCCTTCTCTTTCACCCATCTCTCTCTCCTTCTCTTTCTCCCATCTCTCTCTCTCTCCTTCTCTTTCTCCCATCTCTCTCTCTCTCCTTCTCTTTCTCCCATCTCTCTCTCTCTCCTTCTCTTTCACCCATCTCTCTCTCCTTCTCTTTCTCCCATCTCTCTCTCCTTCTCTTTCACCCATGAGTGAGGATGACCTCTGATCAAAGGAGCATGTTCTGGGGGGTCATGAGGGAGGATGACCTCTGCACAGCGCTTGGCCAGCAGGCCTCTGTCTCTCGTTGAAGGGGGGCTGTGATTGGCTATGAAGAAGCAGAGAAGTCATGTGATGTCATAAGGGCTGTGGTCGTGTCCTAATGGCCACTCTTCCTTCATCATCTCTCTTTCTCTCTCTCTCTCTCTCTATCTATCGCTATCTCTCCCTCTCTCTCTCCATCTCTC
>NC_045169.1:25698460-25700960 GCF_900700415.2 Clupea harengus | reverse complement strand
TAGGCTAGACTGTTCTGTTTACTGCTGTCGGACACTGTTTAGGCTATAGTGTTTACTACTGTCTGACACTGTTTAGGCTATACTGTTTACTACTGTCGGAGACTGTTTAGGCTATACTGTTCGTTCATTGACACTGTTTAGGCTATACTGTTCGTTCATTGACACTGTTTAGGCTATACTGTTCCTTCATTGATGGCTATTTTATCTTATTTATTGTTTTTTATAACATCGAGTATGGAAGCTGCAAACGTAATCTTGTTGTTCTTGTGCAATGACAATGAAGTTATTCTATTCTATTGTAGATGAAAATATGACACTAAGAGTTATGTGTGAACCAGGTCTCGTATCCATTCCAGTCCACTTATTTCACGTAACTAGCATTTCATATAATATCATATAATATCTAATATCATTTTTTTGGTGCCCTGATTCACAGAACAGGAAGTGATGTCGGAGCACTTCCTGCCTGCCCTGGCCTATGTGCTGGTGCGCTGCAATACCCCTCTGCTCCTGCTGGAGGTGCTGTACATGATGGAGCTGCTCCAGCCGTCATGGCTGACAGGAGAGGGTGGGAGTGCACTGCTAAATCAACACAAACACATTCACACACAAACAGCTAAATCAACACAAACACATTCACACACACAGCTAAATCAGCACAAACACATTCACACACACAGCTAAATCAGCACAAACACATTCACACACACAGCTAAATCAACACAAACACATTCCCACACACATATTCACACACACAGCTAAATCAACACAAACACATTCCCACACACAGCTAAATCAACACAAACACATTCACACACACACATTCACACACACAGCTAAATCAACACAAACACATTCCCACACACAGCTAAATCAACACAAACACGTTCACACACACACAAAGCTAAATCAACACAAACACATTCACACACACAGCTAAATCAGCACAAACACATTCACACACACAGCTAAATCAACACAAACACATTCACACACACAGCTAAACCAACACAAACACATTCCCACACACAGCTAAATCAACACAAACACATTCACACACACAGCTAAATCAACACAAACACATTCACACACACAGCTAAATCAACACAAACACAGTCACACACACACAGCTAAATCAACACAAGCACATTCCCACACACAGCTAAATCAACACAAACACATTCACACACACAGCTAAATAAACACAAACACATTCACACACACAGCCAAATCAACACAAACACATTCCCACACACAGCTAAATAAACACAAACACATTCCCACACACAGCTAAATCAACACAAACACATTTCCACCCACACAAAGCTAAATCAACACAAACACGTTCACACACACAGCTAAATAAACACAAACACATTCCCACACACAGCTAAATCAACACAAACACGTTCACACACACACAGCTAAATCAACACAAACACATTCCCACACACACAGCTAAATCAACACAAACACATTCACACACACAGCTAAATCAACACAAACACATTCACACACACAGCTAAATCAACACAAACACATTCCCACACACAGCTAAATCAACACAAACACATTCCCACACACACAGCTAAATCAACACAAACACATTCCCACACACAGCTAAATCAACACAAACACATTCACACACACAGCTAAATAAACACAAACACATTCCCACACACAGCTAAATCAACACAAACACATTCCCACACACACAGCTAAATCAACACAAACACATTCACACACACAGCTAAATCAACACGAACACGTTCACACACACTTGCATTTTTATGTTCATGCATGGAAATAACTACTAGTGTACACTATAATAATAAAGACGTGTCTATATACAGTATGTGTCTTATATCTATACATAGTATGCTATGGAGAATCCTTGTAAATCCCCTCCCATCTCTGCTCTCATAGGTGGATATTATTTAACCAGTGCCTTCGCCAGCCTATGCCTGCTTCAGAGCCAGCCACAAGCCCCGCCCCCCGGCGGGATGACCAGTGAGGCCCAGGAGAAACTGAGGGAGTGGAGCCGGAGGCGTGGCCAGGAGAAAGACACACACGCACCATCCAATCAGAACCAGGTACACACACACACACACATACATACATACACACACACACACACACACACCTACACACACACACACACACACACACACAGAGACACACACACACACACACACATACACACACACACACACACACACACACACACACACACACACCACCCCCTAATCTGGGACTGAGATATACAGTCTTCACAAGTGTGTGTGTGTGTGTGTGTGTGTGTGTGTGTGTGTGTGTGTGTGTGTGTGTGTGTGTGTGTGTGTGTGTGTGTGTGTGTGTGTGTGTCATCTCCAGAGGCTGGTCCGTGTGCTCTACCAGGAGGGCGGTCAGAGCGTGCTGCGCACCCTGCAGTGGGGCGACGGTGAGCCTGCGTCCTCATTGGCTCTGAGCTGCGCCACGGCCTTCGCCGTCAGCCAACCGA
>NC_045169.1:25678460-25688460 GCF_900700415.2 Clupea harengus | reverse complement strand
TCTCAAACAAAACAAAACAAAACATCATCATATTTTAGTGCTCATTCGGAGAAACCTCTTTCTAGAATGGCATAGGCCTACATAGCATACATCACTCATAGAAAGCTATGCGTTTGGCTCGCTGTTGAATTAACAGCAGGCGGAAAATAGGTGATCTTATTCATTATGGTTTCTATATCTGCACGAGACGGCGGCTCACACTCACCCCGGTCCCGTTGTCACACACCACCACTTTCCTCCCCTCGCTGTCCATCTCAGCCTCACACGTTTGCGTCGCCTGACCAAGACACAGGTGAGCCCCAAAGCTTGCGTTAATGGCGCTCAACACAAAGCACTCTCCCGCAGACGCAGTGGACACGGCCGAATCGACACAGAAGAAGATTTTTGCACATGCAAGAATATTTCTTAAAGGGCAGAAGTATCAAGACCCAGATCCAGTATCCAGAAGTTGCACTTCACACCGTCGGTGTAGGCTATACGAAGGTGGGCGGGGTTGCAAACAGTGCGGAACTACTCTTTAAACTTCGGCGCACTTGCAGACTCAGGTCCCTACTTGTGTCTTGTGTGATAAGGTCAGCAACGAGCATTAGCCACAACAGTATTCAAACCAGCTTACATATTAGTCGTGAAGAACAACTTGTTTATCTGTTAATATTTTTTTCTATGTGCCAATGAGATGTCACAAGTACAAATGTCAACTTATTTCTTTGTATGTGTGTGTGTGTTGAAAGTCATCCAAAAAAAAGTGTTCACAGTATTTATTTCACATGTACTCATCAGACATCAGACAACTCCTATGTAAAAATGAGTGAATATGGGCATATCGAGGAAGTTTGATCATTGTGTCGTTTTATTTTGTCAGGCAGGCAGGAAAGTGAGTTTAGCCTGTCCACAAAGTTTAGGCACATGAATGGAATTAAGACCAAGTTGTGTGACCATATCAGTACCTCTCTGCTATTACAATTTGTACTTCTCTCTCTCTCTTTCTCTCTCTATCCATCTCTCTCTATCTCTCTATCTACCTATCTATCTATCTATCTTACCCTGTCTTTGTGTGTTTCTCTGTTTGTCTCAACTGTTTTGCAATACTCTATGTAGAATAACTGAAAATGGACACATAAACTCAGACACAGAGACACAGATGCTGGATGAGAAAGCGAATGAGATGAAAAAGAAGACAGGGGTAGAGAGAGACAGGGGTAGAGAGAGACAGGCCATAAGACGGAGAGAATATTCCACACACTCGGCAACTGCACAGGTGTCAAGGGCAAAGGTCAATCCACTCTAAATCTGGGTACTCTGTAATCAGGAAACAGCAGCGTAACATGTCTACCTACAGTAAGTATGTGTGTGTGAGTATGAGAAAGCACTTCTGAACCCACTCAGTGTACATCACCACTAACAGTAGAGAAGTCAGAGAAGTTACACTTTCCCTTTCACAAAAAGAAAAGAGAGTAGGAACCATCTGCACAACACACAACGACATTCGTGGACACGTCACAACAACAAAACGTGTTTTTGTGATCGGCTCATTTTGAAACTGTGGGGTACTGCTTTCAAAAATCAAAATGTCAGCTTGAGATTGTGACTGAGAGATTTAGGAGCTCCTCCGCGTGGAGTGATATCAGTGGGTTTGGATTTCCTTCACGAGTTCTCACGTCTATCCTGACAGCTTACATAAGTGCATTAGTTCTTGTGTTTTAGGTTCTTTTGATCTGTGGTTCTCTGTGTGTCACAGCCTGAATCATATTCAGCTTCCCCCAGTGTCAGTGCCTGTGGAGGTCAAAGGTCGGAGGTCAGTCCAACAGGAACACCCCTTGAGAGTTCATCACGAGTGTTCTGCCCACACAGTCCCAGTCTCTTTGAGGGTTCTGGTTCCTCTCCTCTTTGGATCTTTCTGAGACCCTCGGACAGGGTCCCCACACCTGGCCCAGAGAGTCTCAAAGTCTGATTCTGGGAGGGTTACAGAAAAGAGGGGAGGGTGGCGGGAGGGGTGTGGTGTGGTGGGGGGGCGTCTCAGGACTCAAACTCGCTGTCGCTGCTGACGGAGATGTCGGGGGTGGAGGCCCTGGTGCCCCGGGGGCCGGTGCCCGAGCTGCAGTCGCTGGCCAGGGGGCTGCTGGCGCCCCCGTGTGGCGAGGAGGAGAGGCGGCGGTCCTGGGAGGAACATTCCGGAGAACTGCCCGAGGGGTGGAGGCTCGGGTCCTGCTGGAGTCTGGAGGAGGGGGCGGGGGTGAGGGGGCAAGGGAGAGAGACAGAGAGGAACACAGTGGTTAATTTCACATTTTAAGTAATAGACATAATCCTTACAAGTCAAAACAGATTGGATTGATTTTGGATTTGTGGATTTGGATTGGTGTTAGAAGTGTAAGCTGGTGAAGCTGAGATTATTAGGTGAAGTTACGCTGGAGTTTGCCAGACCTGATGTGCGACTGGTTGGGAGGAAGTGAAGTGTGTGTGTGTGTGTGTGTGTGTGTGTGTGTGTGTGTGTGTGTGTGTGTCTGTGTGTGTGTGTGTGTGTGTGTAGTGGGGAGGTTACTATATAATGCTAATGTAGGATCAGCAATACTGAGGTCTTCAGCAGGTAACAGAGGTACACTGAGTTTACTGCACTGGTGTTGGGGAGCACCCACCTGTGTGTGTGTGTGTGTGTGTGTGTGTGTGTGTGTGTGTGTGTGCGCGTGCGTGTGTGTGTGTTGGGGAGCACCCACCTGTTCTTGGCGGAGGCGGCACGGTCCCTCTGCCGGCGGTTCTTGAACCAGTTGCCCACCTGAGTGGGCGTGAGGCCCGTGGCCTGGGCCAGGTGGCGCTTCCGGGATGGGTTGGGGTACGGGTCCTGCAGGTACCACTCCCGGAGCAGACTCCTGGTTCTCTCCTGCTTAACACACAGTGGGTAGATGCACTCTTAATTAACACGTTCACACACAGAGGGTAGATGCACTCTTAATTAACACGTTCACACACATTGGGTAAACGCACTCTTAATTAACACGTTAACACACATTGGGTAAACAAACCCGTAATTAACACACATTGGGTAAACAAACTCTTAATTAACATGTTAACACACATTGGGTAAACAAACTCTTTATTAACACGTTAACGCTCTTAATTAACACACTACGTCAGAGAAAAGCAGCGATGCTGTGTGAGAGCTGGGGTGCCATCATGCCAAGTGGCACACTAAATATACAACCTAAATATACACACTAAATATACACACTTAATATACAACCTCCCTCTCTGTGCCAGCTGTGTGGTCTCTCTGCAGTTGACAGGCTTCATGAGCCACAGAATCGCAGATAGCAGTAAACTCATTGTTATGCGGAGGATGAACTGAGTCCTTATTGGTGCCCTACTGGAAGAAACCTCATAACACTATGTAGTCGAAGACATAACCCAGATTACAGTTTAAATTGACCTGAACCAGATTTGGGTCAGATTAGAACCAGATACACATATCCCCCATGTTAAAATACCTCTCCTGGTTCATAGAATCTAATGAGCTCATCCTGTTAGCCAGACACCGGGACAGGAAATGAGTTTGAGAGCCGACGCTGTGACTGGGATTCTCCTCTGATTGTGCAACCATTTAAATGATCAGAATACCTGGAACGGATCGGGCAGCATTAAGCCGAGCTGAAAATAATCAGCCATCTCATTAAGCCGTATTTATAGACCACAAGGGCCAGCGAAACATTTTTAATGATTGGTTCAGGATAAAGGAGCTTAAGGATCAGTCGGAGGTTAGATGAACAACGGCGATTAAGACAGGTTTAGTGGGCCACCGATTCCTCACGGCGCAATACCGGCGCCTGCCACTAGAGTGCGACAAACATTCATTTTCAAGAGGGCTTCACAGATCCACTCGCTATGCAGAGCAAGAGTCAGAGTTCCTCTCGCCAGCCACGACACCGGGAGGGATGCCATGGCGCAATCCTCTCTAGAGGGGATTGATTGTGTGGTTGGTGACAACTGACACGCATTATCTTGTTTTCCCTGTGAGGGTGTGGCTTGTGTCTGAGGCTAGAACTGTACAGAGGGACACACAAGCCGGCTAATTCTCCCCTTACCAATCTATCCTGCCCCGCTCCAGACACACACTTTAGGATGTTGTGCTGCTTGCTCTTGTCCCACAACTTTGTGTTTACGTTTTACACATTACTTAAGTGCACATGAATGAGCCGAAATGACAACAGAACAGCTGAACACGCTTTTAGTTGCAATGGCTGTAGCATCACAATCATTTTGCAAAACACAGCCTAGTCAAAGCAACTCGTCCACAAATCTTTTCAAATCTTTCTTAAACAACGCTGACCAAAATAAATATTCAAACAAATGCCTTAGGTGACTGTATCCTTATGGGTGTGAGCCCTATAAGGTGTCTAAATCGCTGTGTGTGACATTAAGAATGTCACTTGCTCCTGGTCGTGGTGAGACCGCTGTGGTAACGTGACAAGGCCACGAGCAGAGTGGCAGACGAGAGGCGCAGGTGTTGCCACAGCCAAGAGGCTTAACCTGGTCAAGAGGACTCATCTGGCCAGATCATGGGTATCTTATAACTATTATCATGTAGAATATTGTGTGTTATATAACTTATCTTATGTAGAATATTGTGTGTCATATAACTTATTTTATGTAGAATATTGTGTGTTATATAACTTATCTTATGTAGAATATTGTGTGTTATGGTGCCTACTCTACAATAATGCCTATTAACCCTAACCCTATTAATTAGCTATTTGAATATGTGTTGACAATGAGGACATATGAATACTGAATTGAACTGAATTTAATTTAATTTTATTTGATTTGATTTAATATTGCAAACCCTTACCAGTGTACCTATGGGTTCCTGGAAAATATCAGTGTTAGAGAGCCTCTTAGTGCACTTAAGAAGAAGAGTGATTGCTTTGAGGTTGGTGGTGTATTGGGCCTTAGTAATGGTATTGGGCCTTAGTAATGGTCCTACTCTTATCTATGTGACAGAGGAGGCTCAGACCGACTGCGGTCCAGGTAAAGCTCACTGTCTTACTTTAAGAGTCAGACGCTGAAGGCTTGGTCAGTAGTATTTAGTGACCAACTGTGGCATTGATTCTATACCCTCACAATTTAACCACCAAAATGTAGGCAGTATTGGCCAAAAGCTATTGGACAGAATACAGTGAGAAATCCATTGTAAAAATGACTTGAGGAAATGATGCAGTTCTGACCTGACTTGGCCTGGTGTGGTTAATATTTTTCGATTTTTTAATTCGCAGTTGGCTATATTTGATTCAAAACCTACAATTAGCATGCCTCTAAATAAACCATGTAGTTTATTTATCCCTGATAGGAAAATGTTACAATGTTTGATCTCTATAACAACCATCCTCATAGCTCCAACATACCGAGGCTGAAGTTTGCCGGCTGTTTTTTTCCCCCTGCTATGCGTTTTCCCTTTCCGCAACTTATTATTAACGTTTCTCCAGCTTTACGATCTACCAATGTTACTTAACAGGCGGAAATATATTACGCAAATAGCCTTCAATGACTGAATAAAACATTTAGGCAACTTGGTCTCTCTATTTAATTCGTTTTGCTGTATAATCTCAGGGGTAAACTCATGTGGACATGGTGTGATGTAGACGCGGGGAAACTCACCTTGAAACAGTGTGTTTTCTGCTCTCCATCCCAGATGGTGCGCGGCAGGGGAAACTTCTTGCGGATGCGGTACTTCTCCACGGGTCCCAGCGGCCTCCCCCGCAGACGCTCCGCCTCGCGGTAGTGCGCGTCCAGCCACAGGTCCTGGAGCTTGGCGTGCGACTCGCGCGTAAAGCGATGGCTCTGCAGGATTTGGTAGAGCGCCTCAAAGTTCCCCGTGTGGAACGCCACGAGGGCCCTGGCGCGCATTACCGACTCGTGTCGGTTGAGAGCCTCGCTGGCCGAACCCGGTACAGCGGCCGGTAGCGACCAGAGAAAGCGGCCCAGACGCTCAATGTCCCCCGTCTCCTCCAGGTTCTCACACACGCGAGCCACCTGCTCCGGTGTGAACATGGGCAGTGGGAACATGTTCAGTTCAGTTCAGTCCACCTTCACTTTGGCTAAAAATCACCTATTCAAAACAAAACTTGCTTGAGATCTCACCTTTTGACAGACTAAAGATTGGAAGAAATGTTGCCTGAGCGCATATCCATCCACGACAGTGAGGGGTAAGAATATTAACAAAGTCTTAATTATACAGGCCCCATCTCCCTTCTCCCTTTCTCGGTAAAGCTAAGCGTCCTTGTCACTGCTGCCTCTAAGGCGTGTTGAGCTTGTGCTACTAAGGAAGAGGCACCATGAGTCAACCAGTATTTATACGGAGATACAATTAGCATCTTTGTAGTTGTTTTGAGAGGGATTATAACGTTACGCCTTGGTCATAGGCCACTTACCAGCGGTGGGAGGAGGGGAGAGGTGACTGCCTGATCAGCTTGTTAGACTAAGCCGAGGGATACATTAACTGTCAAGACCGCTAACAACAACGTGATTTAATTGGTTTGATTAATATGGAAACGAAGGCCCAAAATAGCAAATGAGTGCGTGTCACCAAAGCACACCCAAATGTAGTCTACTTGTTAACCTGTTTGAGAGACGGTTATTTTTGTTCGTCATTGTTATTTTAAGATGTCAAGTGGTTGGCTAGACATGGTTACTATTCACTATTCATTGAAGGGTGTATTAACTGAAATAAATTACTGTTATGAAGTGTTGGGAATAGGTCTTGTTCATGTTCTAAATCAAAACCAATTTTCTTAATCGCCTTTACGTTAAGTTTTACCTTTGGCATTCTCTTGAAATAGCCTCGGTAGACATACTTACAGGGTATTGGTGCAAAGTCCTGTGCGTGTTTTAATGAGGATTGGTCTCTGCCAAGCTCTCAGGCCATGGCAATCGGTATCGCATGCAAGCAACCCTTTGACCGAGAAGACACTTCAAGACACATGTTGTGTACTAAGAAGCCCGGGAAGCTAATGCTCTGTTAATTAATTTGGACAGTGTAACACCCTAGCCCGTCTTTCCCGAAATCGGAACAGGGTATAAGTATAACATTAGTGTCAGCTTGCCTTCTTCCTCGACAGGGTCAAGACATTACCAATGATCCGAACTTGCGGGTCAGTCCCGTGAGTCCTCCCGAGTATTAACCGGTCCCTTAGGGGGAGACAATTTGCGTATTAATCCGGCTAACCTCGGGCATCTGTTTTACACATTCGCCACAACAAACAGGTATTCTTTTTTTCCCAAACGCCATCAATCCCCACAGGTTAATCAGGTTTTAGACTAGGATAATTGAAAAGCCTGAATTTGATCCTTTCCGTGACAAGACTAGGCTATAAGGTAGCCTACAGCCGTAAGGTATAGCTAAAAATGGACTGATATGACAATAGTAGATAATAGAGACGGCAACGAGTTTTAATAAGCCTATCTAAGCGTTCCTGGTGCCTGGCAGGATCTGATGAGGTTCGCGTGAGATTGCTTGGTGCTTTAAGAGGTTGTAGTCAGGTAAGGGGTCATGGTATTATTGTAAGGTGATGGGTTTATCCATTTCTTATAATCTGTCTGGGGGTCGTTCATAAAAAGACTACATACGAGACCATGAGAGAGAGGGTCACTACCAGAAAATCCGTATTGATTAAGTATAAAGCTCGTCTCAGTTGACTTTCTGAGAAAACATTCATGTGCCAGAAACCGCAGGGTTGATGTAGGCCTGTGGGCGAGGAGTGGAGTGTAAATTAAACTCTGCACTTTTACACAAACATGCAGAATATAGGTGAACACAGTGAAGCTGTAACATTTATTAAGGATTTAATGCATTCTTTAACATTAGAACTGTACAAATGAAATAGAAAATATAATATTGTCAGGCCTGTAGTTCAGTATGAGCTTTTAGGATCTGTAGGTCTTTTTGCTGCATTGCAATTTTATCAAGGAATACTTGTAAAACTGTCTTTAAATATTGTTTATGTTATTTCAGATAATGTGTCCGAATGACTTAATGGTGCAAAAAAAAAGAGATTAATGGTGTAAAAAGGAAGGCTGATTAAATAAATATATAATATAACAATAGGTAGACAGAACACACACACACAGACACACACACACACACACACACACACACACATAGGGAGAGGAAGGAGCTCAGTGTACATCTCTGCATTAATCTGGCCCAGGCAGATTTCAGACACCACACACCCCCACACACAAACACACACACACGCCCACTTTACACAAACTCACACACACCCACATTACACAAACACACACACACCCACATTACACAAACTCACAAACACTCTTAGAACAGATGCATTTAAGTATTCACACACCCACACACTCACGTGCACATACAACCCCAAATTACACAATGCAGAATAAGCACACACACAAACTACCCCCCATGTCAAGATGAGCACACAGCATGCACACTTGGATACACACACAGACCACCCCGATACACAGCATGCCCACACACACACACACACACACACACACACACACACACTTTATAACCTTGGCAAACGCACCCACTGAACTAAACACACACACACACACAAAGGCTCACTCGTTCACATACACACACACACTTACACCTCTCCCATAGGAGACTGATCTGTTTAACACTTTGAGAGCAGACTGTGTTGAAATCTGCTTAACTTCTCCCAAGCCGATAGAATGGGATGAATTGTGAGTTGGAGAAGGTATGTGTGCATTACACAGACGGAGGGACACAGATACACTCTTTTAAGAGACTACAGTCTGCCTGTCTGTCCAGAGACTAATATTTAGCCCAAGTCTGTGCCGTAAGATTAACAGAGAGGTATTGAGACAGACAGACAGACAGACAGACAAAGATACAGACACAGAGAGTGAGTTAAACTAAAGGTTAAAATATTATTAATAATATTGTATATATACATTAAAATAATATACCAATATATAAAAAACAAGATTTGTTGTATGGGCCAGGAAAGGTATTGTTGGATTATATTACATTCAAAAGTGGGTGCTTGTATATAGGCGGTATTAAAAATGATTTAAAATAGGATCATCAGTGATTTCAAATAATAAAATAGCCTAGCACGCCTCAAAAGGTGATTGAATGTGCTTTGATGAGAACCTGCTTAAGGTAGAATTAGAGCAGAGAATATTGTGAAATATTAAATAACGATTTCCCCTTGACTGAACTGCACTGAGAGTCAGTGAAGCAGAGAGAGACACAGGGAGACAGGGTCAGTGCACTGCAACCACGGCAACCAAAGGTCTCCCGTCCACCTGGTGACACTTCAGTCACTCATTTCACCAAAACATCACTATATGACAACTAATCTGACATATATTTAAAGACACAACCATATATATTCCCTTCTAAATATCCCCCCCCCAACACACACACAAATACACATCACATCTCCAGAATATGGCATGTTGGAACCCCACTTGGTATAATTAATTAGGCTTACACAGAGACCCTCAGCTTAAGAAAAAGAGCTGTTGATTTTTTGGTGTGTCCTAGCAGGGTGTGTGTGTGTGTGTGTGTGTGTGTGTGAGTGTTGGTGTGGGGAGGGGTGGTATTACCAATGACTGTAAACCCACACAAACATAATTAACAAGCAATGTGGGAGGAGAACTAATTAGTATTATCTCCTTATCAGCCTACCCTATTCCTAAAGACAAGATGGTCAGGAACACACAACACGTGCTTAATAGGGGGCACTCACACACACACACACACACACACACACACACACGCTAATTCCCCCACTGCAAATGAGTTGAGGCTAATTACCAACTCGTTTGCAAGTCAATGACCAGTATCCTCTCAGCAGCCTCTGACCCCCCACCCCCAAAGCCATACCTATCCGGCCCCCCTCCCCTCCCCTCCCACCCCCATTGGCCTCGAGGGCTGCCTGCTGGTGATCTTCACCAAATAAACGACTGCTACACTTCCCCTCTGCTCCTGTCCCTCTCTTCGGAGGGG